>NW_014580291.1:0-16561 GCF_000485595.1 Priapulus caudatus | reverse complement strand
CGGGATTCGGGAATCGTCGCGCGATGTTGAGAGCAAGTGAATCATTTTATATCAGATTTTTACCATGCACACGTGCTGTCAGCCTGCCCGGCTTCAGTTCGAAAGCGTATAAAAACGGCCGAAGATAATTCTATTTGCCAGTCAACGTTGGACCAACGTTGCAGCGGCCATTCGCCATTCTTTACATTATTGACCCATAGCTGGATTGCGAATCGTCGCGCGATGGCTGAGGAGCGAATGTGAATTATATTATATTCAGATTTACAGCACACGTGCTGTCAGCCTGCCCGGCTTCAAGTCGAAACGTTAAAACGGCCGAAGGAAATTCTTATTGTAGTCAAGTCGTACAACGTTGCAGCGCATTCGCCCATACATAGCATAGCTGGTATTCGCGGAACGTCGCGCGATAGCTGAGAGCGAGTGAATTTTTATATTCAGATTTTACCATCGCAACACGTGCTGTCAGCTGCCCGGCTTCAGTTCGGAAACGTATAAACGGCGAAGGAATTCATTGCAGTCAACGTCGACAGACGTTGCAGCGCCATTCGCCCATACATTAGCCCATAGCTGGGCATTGGGAATCGTCGGCGATGCTGAGAGCGAAGTGAATATTTTATATTAGATTTTACCATGCACACGTGCTGTCAGCCTGCCCGGCTTCAGTCTGAAACGTCATAAATAACGGCCGAAGGAAATTCTATTGCCAAGTCACGCTCGACCAACTGTTGCAGCCGCCATTCGCCATTACATTAGCATAGCTGGGATTGGGAATCGTCAGCGGATGCTGAGAGGCGAAGTTGTGACTACTTTGTATATCAGATCTCTTACCATGCACCACGTGCTGTCAGCCTGCCCGGCTTCAGTGTAAACGTATAAAAATCGGCCGAATGGAACATTCTATTGCCAGTCACGTCGACCAACGTTTGGCAGCGCCATTCGCCCGTTACTTAGCATTGCTGCTTGATGTTCGGGAATCGTCGCGCGATTGCTGATGAGCGAAGTGAATATTTTTATCAGATTTTTACATGCACACGTGCTGTCAGCCTGCCGGCTTCAGTCGAAACGTATGAAAAACGGCCGAAGGAATATTCTATTGCCGGTCAACGTCGACCAACGTTGCGCGCCATTTCGCCCATACATTAGCATAGCTGGATTCGGGAATCGCTTCCGCGCGATGCCGTGAGGAGCGAAGTTGAGATACTTCTTATAGTCATTTACCATGCACACGTGCTTGTCACGCCTGCCCGGCTTTCTACGTCGAACGTGATAAAAAACGGCGAAGGAAATTCTGATTGCAGTCAACGGCGACCAACGTGTTGCAGCACCATTTCGCCTACGATTAGCCATACTGCGGATTCGGGAATTTCGTCGGCGATTGCTGAGAGCGAATGTGGGTATTTTATATCGATTTTTACCATGCCACACGTTGCTGTCAGCCTGCCGGCTTCAGTCGAAACGTATAAGAACGGCCGAAGGACAATTCTATTCCAGTTCAACGTCGGACCAACGTTGCAGCGACCATTCGCCATACAGTTAGCATAGCTGCGGATTCGGGAATCTTCGCCGCGATGCTTGAGGAGCGAAGTGAATATTTTATATCAGATTTTTACCATGGCCACACGTAGCTGTCAGCCTGACCGCTTCAGTACGAAATTGTTAGTAAAACGGCGAAGGAAATGCTATTGCCAGTCACATCGACAAGTTGCAAGCGACCATTCGCCCATACATTAGCTATAGCTGGGGATTCGGGCAATCGGTTCGCGCGATGTCTGAGCAGCGAAAGTGATTTTATATCAGATTTTACCATGCAACGTTGCTGTCAGCCTGCCGGCTTCAGTCCGAAACGTTATAAAAACCGGCTTGCAAGGAAATTCTAATTGCCAGTCAACGTTTTCGACAACGTGCAGGCCGCCATTCCGCCATACGATTAGCATGCTGGCGATTCGGGAATCGTCGCGCGATGCTGAGAGGCGAAGTGAATATTTTATATCAGCATTTTACTATTTGCCACACGTTGCTGTCAGCTGCCCGCGCTTCAGTCGAAACGTATAAAAACGGCGAATGCGAAATTCTATTGCCACGTCAACGTCGACCAAACGTTGCAGCGCCATTTCGCCCATACATTAGCATAGCTGGGATTTCGGGAAATCGTTCGCGCCGATGCTGAGCAGCGAAGTGAATATTTTATATCAGATCTTTAACCATGACACGTTGCTGTAGCCTGCCGGCTTCAGTCGAAAACGTATAAAAACGGCTGAAGGAAATATTCTAATTGCCAGGTCAACGTCAACCAACGTTAGGCAAGCTCTCGCAATTTCGCCTATAAACATTAGCATAAGATGGGATTTCGGGAATCGTCGCGCGCATGCTGAGAGCGAAGTGGATATTTTTATATCAGATTTTTACTCATGCACACGCTGCTTGCTCAGGCCTGCCGGCTTCAGTCGAAAACGTATAAAAAACGCCGAAGGGAAATTCTTATTGCCAGTCAACGATCGACTAACGTTGCGACGCCATTCGCCCATACATTAGCCATAGCTGGGAATTCGGAATCGTCGCGCGATGCTGAGCGAAAGTGAATATTTTATATATTCAGATTTTACCTGCAAACGTGCTGTCAAGCCTTGCCCGGCTTCCAGTCGAAACGTATTAAAAACGCCGAAGTTAAATTTCTGTTGCCAGTCACGGTCGACAACGTTGCAGCGCATTCGCCCTACATTAGCATTAGCTGGGATTCGGGAATCGTCGCGCGTGCTGAGAGCGAAGGAATATTTTATTATCTGATTTTAGCATGCCACACGTGCTGTCAGCTGCCGGCTTCAGTCGAACGTATTAAAACGGCCGAAGCGAAATTCTAGTTGCCAGTCAACGTCGACCAACGTTGCAGCGCCATTCGCCCATACTTAGATTAGCTGCGGATTCGGGAATCGTCGCGCGATGCTTGAGTAGCGAAGTGAATACTTTATATTCAGATTTTTACCCATTGCACACAGTGCTGTCAGCCTGCCGGCTTCAGTCGAAACGTATTAAAACGGTCCGAAGGAAATTCTATGCAGTCACGTCGCAACGTTGCAAGCGCCATTCGGCCTATTACTGGCATAGCTGGGATTCGGGAATCGTCGCGCGATGCTGAGAGCGAAGAATGGAATATTTTATATTAGATTTTACCAGCCCAACGTGCTGTCAGCCTGCCCGGTTTCAGTCGAACGTATTAAAAAAACGGCCGAAGGCAAAATTCTATTTGCCAGCACGTCGACCAACGTTGCAGCGGCCATTTCGCCCATACATTAGCATAGCTGGATTCGGGAATCGTCGCGCGATGCTGAGAGCGAGTGAATATTTTATATCAGATGTTACCATGCACACCGTGCTGTAGGCCTGGCCCGGCTTCAGTCAAAAAGCTATAAAACGCCGAAGGAAATCTATTGCAGTTCAACGTCCGACCAACGGGATTGCAGCGCCATATCGCCATACATTAGCATTAACCTGGGATTCGGGAATTCGTCGCGCGCATGCTGAGAGCGAAGTGAATATTTTATATCAGATTTTTACCATGCCACACGGCTGTCAGCCTGCCCGCGCTTTCAGTCGCACAAGTATAAAACGCCGAAGGAAATTTTATTTGCCATGTCAAGTCGGACCAACGTTGCACGCCATTTCGCCATACTTAGCATTAGCTGGGATTCGGGAATCGTTCGCGCGATACTGAGAGGCGAACGCTGAATATTTTATATCAATTTTTTACCATGCATCCACGCTAGCTGTCGCCGTGCGCCTTCAGTCGAAACGTATAAAAACGGCCGAAGGAAATGCTAATTGCCAGTCAACGTTCCGACAACGTTGCAGCGCCATTTCGGCCTACATTAGCATAGCTGGCCGATTCGTGTAATTTCGTCGCGCGATGCTGTAGAGCGAATGTGAATATTTTATATCAGATTTTACCATGCACACGTGCTGTTCAGCCTGCCCGCGCTTTCAGTCAAAAAAGTATAAAAACGGCTGAAGGCAAATTTCTATTGCCAGTCAACGTCGCCCAACGTTGCAGCGCCATTCGCCATACATTAGCATAGCTGGGATTCGGGAATCGGTCGCGCGATGCTGTAGAGCGAAGTGAATTTTATATCAGATTTTACCATGCACACGTGCTGTTCAGCCTGCCCGGCTTCAGGTCGAAACGTTATTAAAAAACGCGCGCGAAGGAAATTCTTATTGCCAGTCAACGTCGACCAACGTTGCAGCGCATTCGCCCCATACATTAGCATAGCTGCGGGATTTCGGAATCGTCGCGCGATGCCTGTAGAGCGAAGTGAATAGTTTTATATCAGATTTTACATGCACACGTGCTGTCAGCCTGCCCGGCCCTTCAGTTCGAAAGTATTAAAAACGGCGAAGGAAAATTTCTATTTGCAGTCAACGTCGCCAACGTTGCAGGCGCATTGCGCCCATACATATTAGCCCATAGCTGGGTATTCGGGATCGTCGCGCGATGCTGAGAGCGAAGTGAATATTTTATATCAGATATTTACCATGAACAGCGTGCTGTTCAGTCCTGCCCGGCTTCAGTCGAAACGTTATAAAACGGGCCGAAGGAATTCTATTGCCAGTCAAGCGTCGACCAACGTTGCAGCGCCATTCGCTCATTAGCATAGCTGGTTATTCGGGAATTCGTCGCGCGATGCTGAGAGCGAGTGAATATTTTATATCAGATTTTACATGAGCCACACGTGCTGTCAGCCTGCCCGGCTTCAAGTTCGAAACGATTAAAATGCGCGAGGAAATTCTATTTGCAGTCAACGTCGACCAACGTTGCAGCGCCATTCGCCATACATTGCATAGCTGGGATTCGATATTCGTCGCCGGATGCTGAGAGCCGAAGTGAATATTTTATATCAGATTTTCCATGCATCACGTTGCTGTCAGCCTGCCCGGCCTTCATGTTCGATAACGTATAAAAACGGCGAAGGAATTCTATTCGCAGTCAACGTCGACCAAACGTTGCAGCGCATTTTCGCCCATACAATTAGCATAAGCTGGATTCGGGAATGTCGCGCGATGCTGAAGAAGGCGAGTGATATTTTATATCAGATTTTCCATGCACACGTTGCTGTCAGCTCCTGCCGGCTTCAGTCGAAACGTATAAAACGGCCGAAGGAAATTTATTGCAGTCAACGTCGACCAACGCTTGCAGCGCATTCGCCCATCATTAGATAGCTGGGATTCTGAATCGTAGCGCGATGCTGAGAGCGAAGTGAATATTTTATATCCAGATTTTACCATGACACACGTGCTGTCAGTGCCCGGCTTCAGTCGGAACGCTATAAAACGGCCGGAAGTGAAATTCTATTGCAGTCAACGTCGACCAACGTTGCATGGCGCCATTCGCCCATACATTAGCATAGCTGCGGATTCGAATCGTTCGCGCGGATGCTGAGAGCGAAGATTGAATTATTTATATGCAGATTTTACCATGCACACGTGCTGTCAGCTGCCCGGCTTACGAGTCGAAAGTCGTATAAAAACGCGAAGGAATATCTTCTATTGCCAGTCAACGTCGAACCAGACGTTCTGCAGCGCATTCGCTCCATTTAACTTAGCATAGACTTGGCGATGTTCGAGTCGTCGCGCGATGCTCGAGAAGGAGTGCGCGAAGTCGGAAGATAATGT
The DNA here is from genome assembly GCF_000485595.1 of Priapulus caudatus. Lineage (NCBI taxonomy): Eukaryota > Metazoa > Priapulida > Priapulimorpha > Priapulimorphida > Priapulidae > Priapulus > Priapulus caudatus. The sequence continues at coordinate 10,897 of NW_014580291.1, read as the reverse complement.
TTTACTATCATTGAGTTTCTTACCATGACACGTACGTGCTTGTCAGCCTGCCCCGGGCTTCATGTTCGACTATCCAGTATATCACGAGGAAACGACCGAATACAGAGAATTCTCAGTGTTTACAGTCAGGGAACGTCTTCGTGGATCAAATTAAAAGTGGTGTGCACTGGCGGCATATCTGCGGCACTGCTCGATTAGTCATCAAGCATCCGGTTGGTACTTGGCAGGGATGGTCGTGGGCCTAACTCGTAGACGCGAATGCTTTGTAGACGCTTCGCAGGTGAAGTCTCGTGTTATTATTTACGGCAGGGTGTTTTAATGACCCGATGCAGGCACAGTGCCTACAGGCGCTCAGCTCGCTTCTGGCGATGGTTCCAAATCTATATAAGTTAAGCTGACTCTCACGGTATATACAGAGACATGACCGGTACAGGAAATTCTTATTCGCAGTCCAACAGTCCCGCCTCAACTTGCTTTGCAAGGCGCAATTCGTGCTTCATACATTAGCATAGCTGGGATTCGGGAATCGTCGCGCGATGGCTGAGAGCGAAGTGAATATTTTATATATCAGCGATTTTAACGCGATGCACACGTGCTGTCAGCCTGCCGGCTTCAGTCAAGACGTTAGGTAAAAACGGCCGAAGGACATTCTATTGGCCAGTCCACACGATCGACCAAACGTTGCAGCGGCCAATTCGGCTCCATAACATTAGCCATAGCGCGAAGATTCGGAATCGTTCGCGCGATGCTGAGATGCGAACGTTGAGTATCTTTTATTAGGTCATACAGATATGATTCAGCACTACTGTGCTGTCAGTCCTTGCTGCTTCAGTCCGAACGTATAAAAACTCCGAAAGAAATTCTATTAGCAGTCCATTTACGTTTCGGGAGGCGCACACGCTTGCGAGCTCTCCTATATTCGCCGATCGAACTTGTAGCAATAGCTGGGCTTCCGGAATCGGGTCGCGGGCGATGCCCATGGAGCTGGAGAAGCCAGAGGGCATAGCGTGGGACATTTTTTTGGATTATAATTTTTCTGAGTATTAAAATTATTTACCATGCACACGGCTGTCATGCTCTGCCGGCTTCAGTCGAACGTATAAAACTGCCGAAGGAAATTCTATTGCCAGTCAACGTCGACCACTTTACTGTTTGCACAGCGCCCATTCGCCATACTTTATTCAGCCGACTTAGCCTTTCCCGGCATCGCGGAACTCGGATCGGCGTTTCCGGGAATCTCGCGTCAGAGGCCTGATCGGCTGATGGACTGTGATGAGCGGACATATGACACTTGATTATAATAATATCAGCTGGGTCTTACCATGCACACTGTGCTGTTAGCCTGCGGCTTCAGTGCGAAACGTATAGAGATACGAAATTGATCCGAGGAGAATTCTAATATGCCAGTCTATTATCGTTCTCGGGCCGGACCAACGTTGTAGCGCCATTCGCCCATTTTACTATTAGCCCATAGCTGGGATTCGGAAATCGTTTCGTCGCGATGTGAGAGCGAATTGTGAATATTATATCAGAATTTTAGCATGCCACACGTGCTGTTTCATTGCCTGCCGTGGCTTCAGTCGAAATTGTGGTATGAAAAACGCCCGAATGGAAATTCTATTGCCAGTCAACGTCGACAATCGTTTATGCCAGCGCCATTTTTCGCCCATACATTAGCATAGCTGGGATTTCTGGAATCTGTCGCTGCCGTGGATCGTGAGCGTAACGTGAATATTTTTATATTATCAGATTTTACCATGCACACGTGCTAGTCAGCTCTGCCGGGCTGTCAGTGTCGACAACGTTATAAAAACGGACCGAAGGAAATTCTTGAATGCCAGTCATAAGGCATACGACAACGTGAATGCAGCGCCATTACTGCCCATAATCTAGCCATAGCTGGGATATTCGGTCGGAGATCGGCGACCTCGTCTGTCCGGAATGATCGAGTGACTGAGCAGCTCGCGTAGTGATTTTTATATCAGCATTTTACATGCACTACGTGCTGGTCAGCACTGCTCGGCTTTCGCAGTCGAAAGTATAAAAATGGCCGAAGGAAAATCTTCCTCTCGCCAGTGCACATGCAAGCTCGACCAACGTTGCAGCGGTCCAGTTTCGACGTCGCCCATTACATTAGCATAGCCTGGGATCGGCGAATCGTGTCGCGCTGCACTCGAGTGAGAGCGAGTGAATATTTTTATAATATCAGATGATTATACTCTATGCCTCACGGGGTCTGCGTGTTTCAGTTCCTGCCCGGCGCTTCTTCGATACGAGTTATTTAAAGAACACTGCACGAAGACGGGCCTGGAAATTCTATTGCCAGTCCAACGTCGACCTTAGACAGTCCCGCTGCAGTCGCCATTCGGCCCATATTACAGTTAGCAGTAGCTGGGATTCGGGATCGTTCACGTGCTCGGATCAAAGATGCTGAGAGCGAAGTGATATATTATTATATCAGATTTACAAACCTGTCCAGACACGTGCTGTTCAGCCTGACCCGGCCTGTGCAGTCCGAATGTATCACGTATAAAAAACGGCCGAAGAATTCTATTGCCAGTCAAACGTCGACCAACGTTGCACCGATGCAGCGCCATTTCGCTCATAACATTTATGCATCAGCTGGGATTCAGGGAATCGTTCGCGCGATGCTTGAGAGCGAAGTGAATATTTTATATCAGATTTTACCATGCACAGTGCTGTCAGCTGCCCGCTTCGTCGAAAAGTATAAAACGGACGAACGGGAAAATTCTATTGCGCCAGTCAAAGTTCGACCAACGTTGCAGCGGCCATTCGCCCATACATTAACATAGCTGCGGTTCGGGAATCGTCGCGCGATGCTGAGAGCGAAGTGAATATTTTATACTACGCAGATTTTACATACCACACGTGCTGTCAGCTGCCGGCTTCAGTCGAAAAGTATAAAACGGCCGAAGGAATTCTATTTGCCAGTCGAACGTCGACCAACTGTTGCTCAGGCGCCATTCGCCCATACGAATATAGCATAGCTGGGATTCGGGAATCGTCGCGCCATCGCTGAGAGCGAAGTGAATATTTATATTATCAGGATTTTACCATTTGCACACAGTGCTGTCAGGCTTGCGGTTCAGTCGAAACGTATCAAAACGGCCGGAAAGGAAAATTTCTATTGCACGTCAAACGTCGACCAACGTGTGCAGCGCATTCGCCATACATTAGCCATAGCTGGATTCTGGGAATCAGGCTCGCGCGATTTGCTGAGACGCGCGAATGGAATATTTTATATCAGATTTACCGATGCACAGCGTGCTGTCAAGCCTGGCCCGCGCTTCAGTTTCAGAACGTTAATAAAAACGGCCTGAATGGAAATTCTATTGCCAGCTCAACGTCAGACAAAACGTTGCAGCCGCGCATTCGGCCCATACATCTAGCCCCATACTGGGCATTCGGGAATCGTTTCGCGCGATGCTGAGAGCTGAGTGAATATTATATATCAGATTTTACCTGCACAGACGTGCTGTCAGCCTGCCCGGCTTCAGTCGAAACGTATAAAACGGCGAAGGAAATTCTATTGCCAGTCAACGTCGACCAACGTTGCCAGCGCCATTCGCCATATCATTAGCATACATGGGATTCGCGGAATTCGTCGCGCGATGACTGAGTGCGAAGTGAAATATTTATATCAGATTTTACCATGCACACGTCTGCTGTCAGCCTGCCGGCTTGTCAGTCGAAAATGATATAAAAACGCCGAAGGAAATTTCTATTTGCATGTCAACGTTTCGTACCAACGTTGCAGCGCCATTCGCCCATACATTGCATAGCTGGATTCGGGGCATCGTCGCGCGAGCTGAGAGCCGAAGTGAATATTTCTATATCAATTTTACCATGCCACACGTGCTGGGTCGCCTGCCCGGCTTTCAGTCGAAACGTTAAAAAAACGGCGAAGGAAATTCTATTGCAGTCAACCTCGCCACGTTGGCCAGCGCCATTCGCATACATTAGCCCATAGCTGGGATTCGGGAATCGTTTTTCGCGCGATGCTGAGCGGAGTGAATATTTTATAATCAGATTTTACAGCACACGTGCCTGATCAGCCTGCCCGCTTCACGTCGAAAACTGTATAAAATGGCCGAAGAATAATTTATGGCCAGATCAACGTCGTACAACGTCTGCAGGCAGCCATTCGCCACTACATTGCATAGCTTGGATTCGGGAATCGTCTGCGCGATGATGAGAGCGAAGTGAATATTTTATATCAGATTTTACCCATGCCCGCACAAAGGCCTCTATACGCAGGCTTTAACTATCTATTCCTGATAATAAACTATTCACTTCCTCTCAGCCATCTCGCGACGATTCCCCGACGCCGAAAAATCCCAGCTATGCTATAATGTTAATGGATGCGAGCGAAGCCGGCGAATGGCCGCTGCAACGTTGGTTCGACGTTCGTGACTTGGGCAATTAGGAATTTCTCGGCCCATATTATACTCGACGAAGCCCACCCCTAACACGATGTAATATAGTAAAATAGACCGCCTCCAAAACATTCTAAAAACGCCCCAACTTCCAATTCGGAAGTTACATTCTGTCGACTTTATACCTGCTTGTATAGTCTGGTCGAAAATGTTTATTCATTTGTTCCTTCTTGTATTAGAGGTGTTTCTGTAAGTCTTCTGTTTTGCAGTAGCGGCGTTATCTCGCGTAATCAATTTTCATTGCTGCACTACTTAGTCGAAGCCAAGCTCATAATCATTTGCTTGAAATAACCTCCTTAATTAGTTGTAATTAGTCTTCTGCATTTTCGTTCCTGAATAGGTGGGTCCTAAGTGGCTTAATATCGACCAAACGCTGTGTTGTTAGGGAGGTATAGACTCGTTTAGCCTGGGCAGTCATATAGAATTTGTAGTGGCCCACTGTTAATGACCGTGTTATAGGCCTGCATAGTGAATTCTGATACACCCATACGGCGGCAGGTTTTTAGCGCGTGATCAAACCATTGACCATTCACTTACTATTGCTATTGCGCTGCTTACGCGCTGGCGTATAGTGCGCACTGGTGCTGTTATAAGCGCTAGCTCCGTACCTGCTTGTATGAATTTGCCTGCTAGTCGTGTTCATTATGTAAAGCATCCGTTTGCAGGAACGTGAATGACTGTTTGTGCTGTTAGCCAATTTGTATTTTACCTGCTCACACATACGCGTAGCCTGCGCCGGAATATGGCGTGTTCGAGTAACTATGAATGTCTGTGCGAGTTTTGAATCTTAAAAATTTGTATTGGTTAGATTATTATGATTAAACGTCGCTGCGCGCAATCTACTAACATACCTTTATGGTTATCGTTAAAAAAATCATATCCAAGCAACCGTTTGAAAACAAAATCCTCGCACAATAAAAAATGTGTTGTTTAACGGTTAAGTTCCGCTATTGTTATAGGCAAAATTGCTTTCCTAAGAACAAATAATCTTTGCGCTAGCCCGAGTGCGTAATAATTGCGTGTGAGCTGGATGGCAGAAAGCAGACGAAGAATTGATTCAACCTGTTCCCATGAGACTGATTTTACTTATTGATTTACGGCCGAACCGCAATTTCGATTATGTGCATGTGATTGTTGAGTCTGCTACTGATTACAATACATAATGGATAGACTGTTTAGCCGTTGTCGTGACCCGCGGGCGTCAGATCTATTTGTTATCTAAGTTAAGTGCGATGATGGTTAAATTCACCGATTCTATCTCGTCTCGCATGCGAAGATCGGTGGTGGGGGTTTACGCGACCTCCACGGTCGTGGACTGGCGTGGCGTGGATGGGCGGGACCAATTCGCCCAAAAATGGCCCGGGCGTGCTACAATCGCACTCGATTCGATACGCTGTCGCTGTGTACCGTCGAATGTTCGCACCTTTGGCTGGGAGTGATTAGTGGTGGTTCGTTGCATTTTTCGTTGTTTGTGGTACGGTTAAATTAATTGAGCGGGCAGGGCGTAATTAATTGGAGCCGACGGTTTACCGCGGCGGCTGTTCGCTGTTTGCCATTATCGCCGCTGTTGCGGGTCTAGTAAAATGCTTGACGTTGTAGGGAAATATCTCGTGATTGTAGTTATTGTAACGCATAGGGTTTAGGATTTTGATAACTGCCCCTTCGCTTATTAATACCTACGCTGCTCGCGCGATATTAATAGTGGTTTGTCTGTGCTGATCTGTCATTAGGAAGTTTGTCGTCTGGTCTCTCAATTAGCAGTTTGTCTGTCTAGTCGCTCGGACACGTGTCGTAAGCCTGGCGCAACGCTGTGGACCAGCTTTTACGAATATCTATTAATCTGTCGCTGTACTGTCTGTGAAATTCTCGTTCACGGATATTTGCTGTCACGTTACGTCGTGTCAGTGGACTCTGATTTCTCATGTTAATTTCCTTCTCCAAACGGATTTCATATTTGCAATTTACCGCTTTTGAAAATTGTAGACTGGTTTTTATTGCGATACTAATTTTTTCTTTAAGTATCTCGCATGTTAACCCATCAAGCAAAAAGCGTTCAACGTACGTTGTTGTAAATTTTTACCATCGTTATCATCTAAATTGTCCAAAAGCCGTCTTCTTACCCAGCTTGTTCTAAACATTTAGCAAACGATGAAATGGACTCGGAATGTTCTGCTTGATTTTCTTAGAATCTTTGGAGAGCGAGCGGGATTCTGCTCGCATCCGTATAACGTGATTTTAAAATTTCAAAAAATGTTTCACGAATTGTAGCGTGAAACAGTTTAGAATCTCAGAGGGTCAGCTCGTAATTCGCGGTTCTCGGCTCAAGCAATTGAGAGCGAGACGATACGGTTCGTTTATTTTCGTCAGTCTCATCCAAAATAACAAATATGATGGGAAATGTTTTGGGCGCCCACTGATTAAAAGTTACTGGTATCGTCTGCTCCGTTAAACTCCTTATACCCTGTACGAGTAAATAACGATATGTATTTCCTTAAACCATTCCTGCATAGGTTTGTTTTGGAAAAGAAATCTCTGTTCTTGCGCCGTCAACTTCGTCATCTGACACGTCTGCGTTTTACGACGATCTATGTTTCGTCGGGAGAAGTAGCGGGTGGGTATTGAGTCACGGGGTGGAAAGAAGTGTGTCTCTTCACGTTCCATAGCGCGTGAGATATGTCAATCATTTACTAACCTGACGTGTTCACGCTATACGTTTTCTTCTGTCAGCGTGCGCTGGTTTTTTTTTATACTGTAGTTGGTTACTATTCTCTGTTGCAGTTATAATTATCTGGTAATTAATTGAATCCTGTTCTGATTTTAAATTTACAATATAATTATTACTAAAGAGTTTAGCGGTAGGAATGGTTCATATTTGTTGATGCGTATTTCCAACAATCTGATATGTTTCAAATCATATAACTAGCACTTACGATTTTCATCGTGATTCAGAGTTTGGCCTTTGCCCGTATTCTGTTGAATTCGTATTAGGCATTCACATCCAATGTTATCGCTACAAGCGGAGCGAGATTTGACAAAAACAAAAGTTAGGTGTCAGCCGCAATAACGTGTGTTAATGAACTTAATCGTGAACACAAGCGAAAACGTACGTGTAGTAGAACTGTAGCTTTTTCGAAGAGACTGTTACGTTAAGCGTTATATTGCAGATTCGTATTTCAAAGTATATATCAAAAATATACTTCTTAAAATAATGGAGCCTCTAACATAATTAAAACATAAACAATACACATACACAATATTATAAATATTTAATGCACACTAGCTATAGTCTATCTATCAAGTGCTCAACCTTTACCAGTGTTTAACCACGGCACCAGCGTCTTAATGATTGGTTTCTTCGTGATCTGTATATACGATAGTACTGTCGGGTGTGTGTGTGTGAATTGGCTGTGTGTGTGTGTGTGGTTGATGTGTGACGTGAGTATAGTGTATATTACCATGGGTGTACTACCCACAGGTCCTGCTTGGTGCGGGTAATTATAGATTAATTTACCTGAGGTTAGACACTAGGAATGATTAGGACAAACCAGAAGTGTAGCTAAAACAATTATATATATATCTTATTTACTTCTATCAGCAATTAAATGGCAACAAAATTTACAGGAGGATTTTCGTCGTTGTTAGATAAAACGTCAATATACAGTGCACGCATTGCCTGCGTGGCTACAGATGGTTAGTTACAACTGTATCAATGGTCTACGTATCCTTAGCTAAAGTGTCTCGTCTCTCTCACGTACAGAGTATGTGTTTCGCGCACTACGTATGTTTCTCAGCGAACAACACAGAGTAGATGTGTATGAAGAAAACACGAGATGTAGCAATCGTAAATAAGCAATTACCAATGCTTCAAAATAGTTTAGAGGAGAGAGACACAAAACGAGTGAAGACTCTACAATAGACCTATGTTATATACTTGAGATCGCTGCCGTACCCGGGAACTAATCTTCTTATGGAGTCGAGTACGACGGTATTTATTCTTCTTTTTTGAGGATAATTAGCCGCCTATCTGACGTCGGCATTGCGCCTTCGGCTTACGTCCTGGGACGGGATGTTTCGAGAGCGTTAGATGGAGAATGTTTTAGGTTGGTCGATGAACGCGTTCTGTGTGACTGCACATTGGTAGCCACGGATATCGCTGAATCGTCCGTAAGGATTAATTGGTTTGTGGAAGACTGCCGGACGATTCTATAGGCTTTTAGGTTAAGCCGGTCGTTTCGTCCGTGTCTGTAATGACTTTTATCTTTTAGAGTTAAGTTTCCGTTTTCGTGATGCCAGGATATCGTCTGTCTGTCAGTTACACAAGAAGGGTGCGAATGGGGAGATGGACGTGTTTTTAATAGCGCTTTTACTTACTGCGCTAGACTTATAGCCCGCCCTTCTGAGCGGGATAACTTTAGCTCGGGATAAGTCGCTTTTCATACTGGTGAAGCGTATAACCTTTTAGCTCTGGGTAAAGTCGATTTGTATACTGCGACGAGTTTAGCCGCTTCTGACAAGGGGATACTTTAGCTCCGGTAAGTCGTTGTGGGTGGTATACTGGACGTTGAAGCTCGGGGTCTGAAGCGGACTGAACCACCTTCCTGAGGGTGGATAACGTTTAGTCGGGCTATAGTGTTTTTTCGACCTTTTATACTGGAGTTTATCGGCGCGCTTCAGGTCCGGACCTGAAGTACATTCAAATGCCAAGAGCACAGTCCTACCACCTAATGTACTGACTTGATAGATAGCCTACAGAGTGATAGATTCAGCCACGGTCATAGTTCAACCCTACATTAGTGATTACATTAGCATTATTTTAACGATGGGCGGAGTTGGGTTTTGATTACGGTTATGTTAAGGATAGGGTTAGAATTATGGGGTCAGCGATAGGGTTATGGTAATGACAGTGATTAACGTACCGGGGTCCCAGGAATGTCCCAGACAGGAATGTCCCAGACAGGAATGTCCCAGAACCGAAAAGGGCCAGAACATACCAGCTAGAAGATGGATAATTTGGCCTATTTCTTTGTCTCTGAAGCTAACAGAACCTATTTATCAGCTCTTATCACAATATCTTTGGTTTTGATTTCCATTTACATCGTCTCAGCATTAGTATAGTAATGTACTCATAGTCATACACTATATAGTCATATAGTGATAGTACAGTCATTTACAGTACACATAATATATCACTCCGCACATTGCCCCATTAAATATACCTGAGTACAGTAGTATATAATATTATGTATACGCTACAGCATATATATATATATATATATATAGGGGTCACTGATTAACTCCAGTACTCATGCCTCTTTAGTGTACAGCAGAGGCACACAGAAACAGAGAGCGCCTCATGCTCGACACTATATAACTCTGGTAGCAGCTGCCTCTCACACTACTGGCTGACTGGCTGACTGGCAGGCAGGTAGGTAGGTAGGTAGGTAGACACACCTGACTGGCAGGTAGGCTGATAGGCACAGGTGTGGCTGAGTGGCTCTCACCTGGTCGTACCTCACTCCGGAGAGAAGGTTGGAGCTCAAGAAGTAGAGAAAGATGGGGCGGAGGGGAAAGAGAGAAAGAGAAAGAGAAAGAGAAAGATAGAGAGAGAGAGGGAGAGGGGGAGAGCGAGGGAGAGAGAGAGAGAGAGCGCGCGAGAAGTAGAGAGAAAGAAAGAGAGGGAAGTAGAGAGAGAGAGAGAGAGAGAGAGAGAGAGAGAGAGAGAAGAGAGTGTAGAAGATATGGGAGAGGAAGAGAGAGGGGGAAGGGATGGAAAAAGGAAAGTGTAGAGAGAAGTAGCGGGAGGAGGGGGTTACACAGGGCAGTAGGAGTAACTAGTGCGTGTGTGTGCGTGTGCGCGCGGGCGTGCGTGTGCGTGTGTGCGTGCGTGTGTGTGTGTGTTTGTGCGTGTACATGACTCTCTCTACGACCCCACCACTAATGGCCCGTGTTTGCTGCATTCATCACCCGTGCGTGACCGACCCCCACCCTCCCTCCCTGTCAGGTGTTTGCCGCAGGGCTGTATCTGCTGCCAGGGGGTTGTCACCCGTTGCCGGGGTAACAATAGCCGGAGATTAGCCCAGCTTCCTGTCGGCAGCATTGTAGTGTGATGTAAGCCGGCCGGCCCGCGGTAGCATGGGTGCGTGTGTGTCCACGCAATACCGCCTCCCTCCTACACACGCAGGTGCGAACGTACGCCCACACACACATACACACACGCGCGCGCGCGCACACACACACACACACGCGCGCACGTGTGTGTCCACGCTATACCGCCTCCCTCCAGTCCTACACACATACACGTGTATACGTGCGTGTGTCCGCGCTACCGCTTCCCTCCTACACACATGCACGCAGAGACACGCACGCACGCACATACCCACACGCACGCACGCACGCCCGCGCGCGCACACACACAAACACACACACGCACGCACACACAC
>NW_014580290.1:13714-18656 GCF_000485595.1 Priapulus caudatus | reverse complement strand
TGTGTTTAACATGTATACAGTGTATTTAACAGCTGGCTCGCTGACTGGCTACACACACACACGAAACCATACACACGAAGACACACCACGAACACACACACGAACCGCACACACGGAACCCCCAACCACGACGAGCGATTCACTTACCTCCCTGCACACTCCGTTGCGAGGAGGTAATTACGATAAATTGTCGGTCCGTAACATGCTGAAATCTGTCCCGTTTTTTGGCCAATTATCTTAAAAACCTTGACTTTCTGGATATTGGAAATTTCATTAGTGACCCCCCATAATGTGGGCCATTGCGCACATTTGTTGAGACAGGGTTGTGGTCGGGGGCAACCTTCTTTAGGTCCAATGGTTCTGTAGATCAGTCACGATGTGGATTGTAGTACTTGCTCAGAAAAAGGGCGTGGCCCAAAAGCCATTTTCGCCGTCAGTGGGATAATGTGTTTACCAACCAAATATTGCTTCCTGGACCTTCAAATTAGTGGATCTTGAACGAGTTTAGTTCTGGACATTAATTGCATACAAAAAACCACCAAAAGCCTACCTAGAGTAAGGATTGTTCTGGCTTAACTTACTTTCAAGTTTTGCTTGTGTGCTGTGTGTGTGTGACGGTGCTGATGTGTGTCGTGTTGTGTGTGGGTGTGTGCGTCGTGCGTGTGCGGTGCGTGTGCGTTTGTGCGTTGCTGCCTGTGCGCGGCTGTTGTGTGCTGTGTGGGTGCACGCTTCGCGTGTGTATGTGTACATGATGTATGTGTGTTGTGTGTGCTGTGTGTGTGTGTGTGATGTACAGTGTGTTTGTGTGTGGTGTACGGTATGTGGTGTAATGTTGGTGTGGTGGCTGTGTGCTGTGTGTGTGTGTGTTTGTGTGTGCGGCGTGTGTGTGTTGCGTATGTGTGCGTGCCCGTGCGTTGTTTGTGTGTTGTCGTGTGTGTGATGTGTGTGTGTGTTGTGTGTGTGTCGTTGCTGTGCGTGTGTTGTGTGTTGTGTGCGCGCGCGCGTGTGTGTCTGTGTGTGTGTGTGATCTGTGTGTGTGTGCGATGTGTGTGTTGTGTGTGTGTGTGTGTGTTATGTGTGTGCTGTAGAGTTAATCCTTTCATAGACCCAGGGTGCCTGTCATCTATCGCGGACCATGCGTAGTTATGGACAAAAAAACAACCTAAGGCGCCATACAACGAACAGCTTATTAAGGCGCATGCATTGGGCGTATAGCTGCCATTAATATCACGCAAATGGCCGGTAGTGAATTTGTGGTTTGATCCGTAAATCGTAGCACACTGTTGGTGTATGGGTCAAAGAAAGTTGGGGGAAATTGAGTTTTTGAGAATAGCCTGAGTGGGGCGGGGTGGGTAGCACTGTACCTATTAGAATGGTCTCGATGACTGTATTCTGTGCAACTAAATGAAAACCCGCTAGATTATCTTACGTAGATAAGGGGGTGCCATTTGAATTTATTTCGCATTGCCGATATGTTTTCATACCCCCCCCCATTGGTTACCGCAGTCAATGATTATGATAAGGCGCTACTAAGCGATAAGGTGACACGTATTCTGAATAGGCCACAGTTTGAAGCGTTCAATTCCGGCCGATATGCGGCTTGATTTGCTTCTTAGCTGCCTTCACTTCTATAAAATCATTCTTAATATGAATTTAACTACTGCCATGTCAACAGCTAGTTTTGTGTGCATAATTAATTTTTTTCTGCATTGGTAGCACGTCATGAATCGCGTCACTGCTGCATGTTTTCATCTGTTAATTAGATTCTTATCAACTCACAATTTTTTATTTACTGTTTCCGTATCATTCACTATTTTATCGCTTCTGTTCAGCGGGAATCACTTTGGAATATTGTTCCGTAATAAAATTATTATGCTATGTTTTAAATCATCATGGTCACTCCCTTTCCGTCGGAGTATAATGGTGGTCTATGTAATGGAAGATGATTACACATTCAAGCGCGCTGCCAATCCATCTGCTAGACGTATGACTGGCGCTGCTATATATATACAGCTGTTTAAGACACTCAATTCGATTAGACCTCCATATCCTGTTTGATGTAAACAATATAATCTTATCTATGCGATCTTTTGACCAATAAGAATATAATTGCAAATAAGTTTTAGCTGAATGAGAGCGTATTATCACATGTTACAGGAGTGCTATCGCAATTTTAAAGCTTACAATTTACTATACGCCAGTTAATTGGCTGCGAGCTCTGATATTGATTACGGGTAAGACATGTGTTTATGCTTGAGTGCATAGGATTTGCCCATGCATGGTATATGTGCAATCGATAATCAATACTGTACGCAATCAATTGCAATTTCTGTTTAAATCGGTAGTTTTAAGAGTGGGCTATGCTGTGGGCCAACGCCATTTCCCTCGGCTGCGACGTCGCGCTCTGTCGATGGAAATGCACATTCTTGCTAAGGAAGGTCACAAGAAGTCTCACACTCAAAACCACCTATCCGAAACAGAGTCGTCGCTTTATAACGTGCGGAGGAAGCAGCTTCCCATTTCAGGCGCCGGAAGCAGCTTTCGCAGGATCATACTTGATAGAAGCCTGGAAATTTATAAAGTATGGTGATTCATATAATATATAGTTATGATGTGCATGCTCACCATGTTTATTTAGTATGTATTACAGGAATTTACTAAATATGTCTGAATTTTTAGTTTTGTGGAATGTGTGAATCGTTTCTATAGTTCTTGGTGATAGTTGTTCCATTTTCCCTGATTAATGACGAAGGTACCTGTTTTGCTCTTAGATTGCAGTTGAATAGGAATCACTTCGCAGACTTCAGCACTTGGAAGCATGTCATACCTATTTCGGCTGTGACAGATCTAACAATAGAGGGAGAGATAATCATAAACTCTGTTAGATTCCAGGTATTGTTTATTGCCAATATAAGCATCGCAAGTGGCAGATCGATTCGTCCGGCGCTAAATGATTTTTTTTCTGAAATGGCCTGATGGCTGCTGTCATGCGGTGTAGTCAAAGTTAATATTCGGCATCCATCTTGAACTAATAATCAAGAAGGACCGTTATCGCAAACGAATAGCATCCGTTTTTTTCTATAGGTGCAGCCACCGCCCCAATCCCAAGTCGTCTACCTACCAATGCTGCAGGTATAGGCCTATAACTTGATTGTAGTGCCATTTAAATATTATATTGAATTACAACACACTCTCGTGTTCATGTGTAGGGTTACTGCAATACAAGAATCTAGCTACTAGGTCTCATGATTGTGTATTTTTATATCGTTTTACAAAATTATTTGTCACTTAAAAACAACCCTGCTTTCCTGTAAAATACGCTATTCGTGACGCTTGCCTGCTGTTCTTTCTTATTAAGTTATTATTGTATGTTGAAAAAAAAATTCGTATTTGCAGCCACCGCCCTATCCACAAGTCGCCTTCCCTATGAATCCTCGTTCATAATAAAGAATGTTGATATTACATTGGCGTCCCTCTTTTGATGGAAAAGTTTTCCACGCTGCCCCTTTAGCCCGCTTTGGTGTCTTAAAAATTCTTATTATTGGTTATTGTCTCGCCCTATTAAAATATATTTATCAATTGAAGTTTAATTACAGCCCGTACCTTACCTGAAAGCAATACCAGGAGGGCTACGCGTTGGGAGCATTATCCAGGTGTCTGCCTATCCTCAACAAACTGCAAACGACAAGTAAGATGTTACAATTATTTGTGCGTTGAAAGCAATTAGGACGAAAGCAAATATGCATTGAATTTTATATTTAAGAAGCAACTGCATAAAGTGCGGCAGTGCCCTAATGGTTCGTGGGTTGGTTTTCAGGCTCGCCGTTAGGTTTCTGTGCGGACCACATCCAGATAAATCTGACATCGCGTTCACGTTCAGTCCTCGCTTTAAACGGCCGCTGCACATCATCCGCAACTACAGAGTGAACGGAAAGTGGGGCGCCGAGGACCGCACTAACTATGGAGATCACGACTTCCCATTTCCACGAGGCGTTCCATTTGACCTGGTGATCAACTGCGACGCGGACGAATTCCGCGTGACGTGCAATGGCAAGCATCTGATTAACTTTTCATATCGTGTCAAGCCCCTGCAGAAAATAGTCAACGTAGAGATCATTGGTGAGGTTTGCATTCAGAATGTGCGCATTCTATAGAATATGCGTTGGCGCGTGATGAGGCGTTCGCTACCTTCGAATCTTAAGCAGACGAATTATTGCTATTTGTAACTAATTACTGTTGAAGAAATTCCAATCGCGCGGCGAAGCGATTACCCTTATTGTTTAACTGTGACGAACACATAACATTATTTGAACGAAGAAAGGTCTCATAATTATGTTGAGTAAAATAAGTATATAATTTCAACAAATTTCTTCATGCAAGCAGTTTTGGTGGCACCAAGTAATGTATGACAATAACTTTTTGACTGCTAACGACAATCCATGCACTGATACCATGGTCGAGGTTACATACAAATATACACACATGCAAACATTGGATGCGCGCGCACACACGTGTGAATATACACACACTTCATATTTAAACACGCGTGGACACAAACGCACAGACGAAATGTAAAAGATCGTTATAGACGTTAAATTCTAATAATCCGCCACAGGTGCAGGTAAACAAACTATAGCGCACGGCGGTGGCCCAAATTGCTATCGTATCCCGGCTAGCGAAGAAAAATCCAGATGAGAGACCGAATACCAGAGAAGCGTCGCCTGAGAGGTGTTGATCCTGCCCGCTAAGCGCGAATCTTGCGCGCAGTTCCGCGGCAAGGCGCACGCGACCGCGGGAACGTCCTACGAAAGTATCACGCGCTGGCAGCTATTGATCCGTGGATGTACGAGCAGATTTTGACCTTGGAATATTTCGGCGGACGTTTTGCGATTGTCCTGTCGAACATTCGCGACATGCAGACAAGCCGAACAGTTGCGCAGCG
>NW_014580290.1:9104-12878 GCF_000485595.1 Priapulus caudatus | reverse complement strand
TATGTTGTACAGCTGTTGGGGGTGTGCGTGTAAGCTCCCAATCCATGGTGTGCCGGCGGCATGAGTGTGTGGTTGCGTCCAGTGCACGTACAAGCGCGCGTGCGTTCGCGTGCGTCCGTGTTGGGTGCACGTACACGTGCCGTGCGTGGTCTGATGGCGCGCGTTATGTGCATGTATAGCGGTGGTGCGTGCGCACGTACACGTGCGTGCATGAGTGTGTGCGTGCGTGTGCACGTACACGTGCGTGCGTGCGGGCGTGCGTACGTACATGTGCGTGCGTGCGTGTGAACTTACACTTGCGTGCATGCGTGCGTGCGTCCGTGTGTGTGCACGTACACGTGTGTGCATGTGTGCGTGCGTGCGTGCGTGCGTGCGTACGTTCGTGTGTGTGTAGGTACACGTGCGTGCGTGCGTGCGTGCATGCATGTGCACGTAGACGTGCGTGCGTGCGCACGTACACGTGCGTGCATGCGTGCGTGCACACGTACACGTGCGTGCATGAGTGTGTGTGTGCACGTACACGTGCGTGCGTGCGTGCGCTTGTATCGAACAATATCACGAATCTGCTTGCTACCAACCGTTAAACTCCGCATGTGCGCATATGACGCATAATTATGGCGAAATATACAGCTGTGCCTGCATAGCTCCCAAATCCCATTGGTTGATACAAATCACGGTCTTCAAACTCCTGTTTTATGATGCATTGTGACCCTAACCCTAACCCTAACTCTATAAACCCAAACAAATTATTTGTTGTTATTAAATTGTTGTAAATAAATCATGTAAATATGGATAAACATAGAAAAATACAGAAAACAGGAAAATAATGAAAAAACAGATGGGATTCGATCCAACGACATTTCAGCAGTGGGGCTGGGGTTTTGTGTTATGGATGTGCCTCGACAACACTGGGGCGTCATTGAGGAGTTTGAGGCACGTGATTTGTATCAACCAATGGGATTTGCGAGGGCATCGTCACCGAGTTAACATCGTGAGTGGCATGCGGTGGGCGTAGTCATTGAGGTAATTAGGGTTATTTCAGTTTTATTATAGTTTTTCGTGCGCTTTTAGATGCCAACAATTCCCAACGATGTTACGATGACATGCTTACCAGCAAACGCTGTGTCAAGTCAGTCACTGTTGCCCACGAATTCAGGCTAAGCGAATTCCCAGTGAATTCCCATAATGTAATTCCCTGTTTTGTATTCAATGGCCAATAGGGGGAGCGTGCCGCTGCAAATATGAACTGAAACCTGCGGTTTCTACAAGGACGGGCCGTCCGGGGGCATCACTAGTCCAGTCTTTAGTGACGAATTTAATTACCATTAGGGTCACCATAATGCACAGCCCGTGCATTTTCCCACTTCTTTGCCCATCGCCAGCGAATATAGAATTGAGCACACATATAGCGCCTATATATCATATGATTTACATCAGCTGCCAGTCGTATAGAACTCAAGATTATTCCTATTACGTTGAATTGTTTCTCATCAGCCTTAAAAAGATATCCAGAAAAACGAATGCAGAAAAGGAGGGGCTTGATGATACAGTCTGCAATTAATTAGGCCTATTATCTGAGCCACCGCACATGAAGCATTAGTTACACTTGGTTATTCGAGCATCATGCTAGGACCAAACTCCACATTTCCCCCACAAACAGGCAATACCTATTATATAATAACACATAGAGTGGAACCCCAATTTTACACGCCCCGATTTAACGCGAATTCGGATATAATGCATGCGATCAGTGGTTGTACCCCTTTTTTGCTCTTATATAGCCACGTATATATAACCCAGATTTAGTGCGACCCCGCTTTTTTCGTGGTGACATTTTATCGACCCCATGCATCCATCGCAATATAAGGGGATTACACTGTATATATATTATTATTATTTTTAATATTATTATTATTATTATAATTACGTGTGAGAGAGAGAGAGTGTGTGTGAGGGCGTGTGGGCGTGTGCGTGTGCGTGCACGCAGGTCCGTAGTCAAGAGAGCGTCGGCAGGGTCAGACGACCCTCCTTCTTGACAGCCAGTGGCCGCTCTTTCAAGACAGTTATTTACCCAGTTATCGGAAGTCTGAACATTTTCTAAACTGTACATTATTACCATTTTCTTCAGTGGACTGAATAAGTATGCGTACAGAATGCGTTTGGTGTACCGAAGAGAACTACACAAAAAACGGATAAAAATATATTGATCTACTAGTTTGCATATCGCGTGGAGCAGTTGTGTGACATGTGTCACGAAACTTCAAACGTCCTACGCGACGCAGCCGCATGCTTTCCAGAAATCGGAACGATTGGGCATTCTGCCGGTATGCAGTCTATCTGATGTGATCATGAAAATGCCCCGATTAAGCGGTGAATACAATAACGTGCGCAAGGATATTTTTAAGAGTCGTTTAAGCGATGTGTCCGTTTGTCTGAGACCCGATGAAGCAGAACCACTAGATATTTATTGTAAAAAATACAATATTTAGTTTCCATACCCAATAATATTTTATATAAAAACTATCTAGTTGGTATGTTGAGCTGACAAAAAGCTGTTACAAGAGAAGCTAAATTAGACCCAAACATAACAGCTCCTTATATGTGACTACTGAGGGAGGATTGAAAGGAACACGATTGACTTTTTGTGACAATTAATTTGAATTGCTTTGTAAAAGTGCCGCCAGTCGTTTTTCCAAGAAATGCTGGAGCTTTACTTGCCATCATGATATGTTCGGCATAAAAATTAATAGCAAATTAATTTGGACTTTGTTACTACTGCCAGGTTATGTACACATACGCACACACACATGCTCGCACACACGATCGCACGCACATACAAAGAATGATATATTTTTTACATATGTGCCGTGTAAACGATGTTATCTGAGACCAGATAAAGCAGAACCACTGGATATTAATTTAAGCGCAGCTGCACGAAGCAGTCTGGATAACAGGGCGTGTAACAACTGCTAACCACCATACGCAAACGAGTAGAAATGCTGAGAGAAGCCATAGAACAAGATGAAATGACATAGCGATCTTACTCTAAACCCCCATATATTACAAAAGGGAACCAAACTGCGCGATTAATCCGTAGTATTGAAGTAAAAGTTGTAGTAACCAGCAAAACCAACACTAAAACCGAGTCGATATTCGTTGGTTTCTATAAGTGGTTTTCGTAACTGATTTAAGGTCAGCGTACCTTGTTGATAGAAAGACGTGATAATCAGTGCATTCGAAAAGGTGAGTGACAAAATAACAACTGATATGGCGCGTGATGATGCAAACTGAATAACGTACCTACTGGAATGGCACACGCAACGACTGCACGTTAATTTTTTTTTATAATCTAATTCATTTGTTCAAGCAAACAGATGCACACGTATCCCTGACGTTTTACACACAGAGAAGAATTAACACCGACGTAAAAGCTTACAAAGAATACTACAGTTTCACACAATATCATTTATTGCCACATCGTAGCTAAATTTCATACATTAAAATAATCAAAATTAATCTCCTAGGTAATCAACTATGACACCCGTGTAGGTTTCACATGTCACAGAATATTCGTACAGTCGGTGAGGTCAGGATAACATCCAAATCATTCAAATTGTGAAAAAAGTATGAAAATTGGTACACTTGCATACTTTTGTATGCTCTTTCATTTAAAGACAGGACACACGCGATCCAATTACAACTTCGCCCGCCATCTTGAATTCAAAAATGGCCGCCGTCATTTCTTAAAAAATAGCTATATCTCGGTTAATAATC
>NW_014580290.1:4904-7290 GCF_000485595.1 Priapulus caudatus | reverse complement strand
TTGTAGATCTGTTGCTGCTGAGCTGGTTTCATGTCTCGTATAACTACTGCAGCAGATTGGAACTTGCCAATGGTTGCGTAATAGCCCATCAATCCACCAAGAGCAGCACCTAGGATAGCAATATATACACATATTTGGGATTGCCCAGCAAAGAGAAATCGTGGCTAAAAAACAAGGTAAATAAAACAAAGGGCATGCAACAATTACAAGCCTTATTATGTACCTATTATATATTACTAGCGGGATACCCGGCGTTGCCCAGGGAAATCAGTGGCGTTACTCAGTTGGTGACCGCTTGGTTGAAAAGAAAATACCCCAAAAAAATCGAACTATCTATCTATCCATGCATCCATCCATGCATCCATCCCATTCCATGCCATGCCATGCCATCCCATCCCATCCCATATCCCATCGCATCTCATGCCATCCCATGACATGCCATGCAATGCCATGCCATCCCATCCGAAACAGTAAAAAATAATAAGGAATCAAAAGATAAAAGACATTAAATATAAAAAATATAAAGTAAAAAGTAAAAAATTAAAAATAATACATACTAAAAAGGTAGGTAAAGAGAAAAAAAGGAAAAAAGGGGAAAATAAGTTCCCCAGCTGGGACTCGAACGCGGAATCCCGATGTAGGAGACGGATGTTCTAGCGACTAGGCCACTGCGCCGTTAAGGGTATACCCATGGATTCACACGTACGTGATGTTAAACTGTATGCACCGCCATCTATTGATGAATGGAATTTTTATGAATTTTTAACTTCTTAACTTTTTTAAATTTTTTGTTTCAGCCAGAACCACCTCCAAGACGTGCTGATTCTGAAAATATCTTTAGTTCTCCTCTAGGCTGCGGAGTTCTCTAGTTATGCGAGTATGAACTAATTCGACTGAACAACTTTATATATATAGATGGGTCACTCAATAGACTTAACTTGTATGTTTGATAAGTAAAACTATAAGTAAATTAGTACCCATTCAATCAGTGATACCCAGTACTTTTTCATTCGGACATCAATCCAAGAGACAGCATTCAACCATGTTTTCATTATCGTCATCATCAAAGACCGAATATTTTTTGCGTGTCAAACATATATTGTATATTACTATTATTAGTACATATATAAATATATACATATATCAGGGTGGTCCACAACCTAAAATTCAAACATGTAAAACTGGGAACTTTAGAGGAGTAGTACTTTAGATATTATTTGAAATTATGTGCACCTAGCGCACATCATGAGCGCGAAGCACGAAGTCACTTGCGGCCGGGGTCCAGGGTTGAGTGGTGCAATCTGAGCCTTATTATAGAGCATTTTTGCACAAAATTTATGACCTATATTTCAAAATAATTTGGATTGAGTCAAGAGACATGAGTGATGAGTCATTTTTCATTGTTCAATTTGTATACTAGTGTGATTAACCAGTAAAATGTTATAAGCAGAAAAATGCAAATAAATATACTATAAGGTGAAACTATATATTCGCTTATTTTCGCTCGGATTGAGCGTCGTTACTGAGTAGAAAATCAAATATCGTAATAAAGGCTTTAAATTCCCAGTTTCCTTTTCCTAATTGCTGCACAGGCATCTCGTGTCTCATGGAAGGGGAAGTCCTGAGCTGATGGGCCTTCCACAGACACCATCATAGAGGCATTTAGTCTGTTCTGATTCAGTCTTATTAGAAGTCTAGTTAGAAGGAATCTTATGAAATAGGCTGGTTATTGTGAGCTGTTTTTTATTCATAGCGGTTTGCGAAGTGCTATGATATGAGGCTCAGGACAAGTGAAAGTCTATGTTGAACAAGTTATTCGTTTGGCTAGTTGCCCGATAAGACAACTAAAAAATTTCTAGTTGTGTAATATTCCTAAAGGGCCGGACACACTAGGCGATTTTAATGCGATCTAATCGGGTGACTTTATCGCCCGATAATATCGCCCGATTCTATCGCGCGAGTCGAGTGGACACATCACGCGATTTTTGACGGCGAGTTCCTACCGCCACCTACCGCGCACTACCGTCACCACGTAAACGTCCACATAGTAACGCCGCCTAGCCAGTATCATTGAACAACTCTGATTGGCTGACGAATTGTACAATCGGGCGACTAAATACCCGACCCGGACACACTAGGCGATTGATATCAAAACGTTTTGATCGATGTGATTGAATCGAGCGGCGCTATCACACAACATTCTCACATTTTATTTTCAAAGATCGCCGAAAAAATTGGCCCGCGAGGCACGTGTCTGACTGTGCACATCGACGCTGCGTACGTGCCTGCTGGCTGGGGTGGCATTGATTGAAGTACGGGGGCGCACGATTGTTTCAGTCGCGTGGTGCTAATCACTACTAAAATGTAAGATTGAAACGGGGGGGGG
>NW_014580290.1:0-3759 GCF_000485595.1 Priapulus caudatus | reverse complement strand
CTCAGAAGCATGCAGCATCGAGCTCCTCACACACATCAAATACACACGACCCCGGGTGAACAGTGGTAGATGGCGGTTGGTGAGAAGTGATAGCAGCTGCCGGAATTTGCCCCATGCATACTTGCAGCGCGTGATAGTAGCTAGCTTGCAGCCTCCCCCTGCAGAAAGCATGTCTCCAATGTAGCAGAACTCTGGAACCACTTCGAGTTTGTCAGCACCAATCATCACCTGCTGCATCGGTCTCCCGTGAACTCAGGGTCTTGGTGTAGTAGGCCCAAACTGCCGCTGCATTTCTTGTGCACCCAGAACGAGCAGCCAATGCAAAGGATTGCGTTGATACCAGTTCCTGTGAGGCAGACAGCACAAGGATGCTTACCGGACTTCTTCAGCAGGTCCAAGTCCAGGCCAGATA
Source organism: Priapulus caudatus (assembly GCF_000485595.1). NCBI lineage: Eukaryota > Metazoa > Priapulida > Priapulimorpha > Priapulimorphida > Priapulidae > Priapulus > Priapulus caudatus. The sequence continues at coordinate 3,347 of NW_014580290.1, read as the reverse complement.
CCAAGATCTTTGTCTTCCCCATGTTCACCAGCAGGCCCTTCTTCTCCATCCCCGACTTCTACATGTTCACCTTCTCCAACAGCTCCTCCAAGGACTCGGCAATTGCCACCAAGTCATCTGCATAAAGCAGCTCCCATGGACAGTCTTCGCGGAACTCCATGGAGAGGGCCTCCAGCACGATGATGAAAAGAAACAGGCTCATAACTGAGCCCTGATGCACTCCTACTCCAACACCAAACTCCTCGCTGTACTCGACGCCAACTCTCACTCTGCTTCTCACGTTCGAGTAAATGGACTGGACCAGCCGAACCAGCCACTCGTCGATCCCGAGCTTGCGCATCGCCCACCAGATGACGTCACGAGGGACATGGTCGAATGCCTTCTCCAGCTCGATGAAGGCCATGTAGAGTGGTTTGTTCGCTGCCATGTATTTCTCCTGTAGCTGACGAACGATAACGATCGCGTCAGTAGTGCCATGGCCCGGCATGAAGCCAAACTGCATTACGTCGATTCCCCACTCTCTTCCTGATAAATCCCTCTACCACTCGCCCAATCAACTTCAGGCCCCTGTAGTTCCCTCTGTCCAGAGCCTCGCCCTTTCCCTTAAACAAGTTGACAATGTAGCTTTCCTGCCATTCAGACAGAATCTGGCCCTCGATATGATGGTCTCGAGACCACGCACCAAGACCGCACCAGCTTCCCCGGCAGGCTTCAGCATCTCAGCAATGATACCAGATGGCCCAGCGGCTTTGCCAAGAGACATCTTGTGGATGGCCTTGGTTATTATCCCTGTGGTGATCGGTTCACAAGGGCCTTCAACTGGAGATTCCTCTGACAAATCCTTGGGGTTCCACTCAAACTCCACATTGAGCAGCCGCTCGTAGTGTTGCTTCCAAGCTTGCTTCTTGGCATCCACATCAAGCGAGAGTTTGCCAGCATCATTTCTTTGACAGGTTTCCCCCCGAAACATCCTGGTTGTCACGTGGTGGAGGGATAGTGACGTGAGGATCCCATATTTGTGGTGTTGGCGAGCCGTTAGATGTCTGAGCCGTCGTTGGTTGATTAATTCTCAGAACAACCCTCAGCTTCGCTCTTGCATGAGACCGGCACAATTGGATGACTCCGCTTGCTGCTTGTATGGCTTCAGTCACGGCTACCTCCCAGCCTTCCACGCCTACACATCTTCGCTCTCCCTCACTTCACTAGTCCACGCAAGCCGTTCCACACGCATGTCTGCTATTTTTCCAACTGGTGTTTAGAAGAGACACCACACACCTGTCTCCACACCTTTCAACAGTTGTCCTTCAGCGAAGACCATCGCGTTGCATCTACTGTTATCTGCTTTTGTGATTAATCTGCTGACGTGTCCTGTGTCTTTGGCCAACAAAAACTTCTGAGAAAAACTCACCTGTTTCTCATTTGGCTCAGCGGCCTGAGGGACTTCGCGGCCCGGTAGCTGTCCACCAGCCGTTGACGACGGGGCCGAGCAGAACGTTGCGCTTGGGTGTATCTGGATGCAACTGTAAAGTTCTCCGAGCCACTAGTCTATGTTGCGATGCACACTCCTCCCACTAAGGAATGACCTTAACATTTGACACCTGTCTTCTGAAATTGCGCAGGAACAGGATGAGATCGATCTGTGTAGCGGCTGTTCCAGACTGGTAAGTGACGAGGTGCCTAGCTTTCTTCTTGTACCAGAAGTTGCCAACAACGAGCTCATTAGCAAACGCAAACTCCAACACTCTCTCCCCTTTGGTGTTCCGCTGCCCGATGGCCTGCCCACCATGCACTTCTCTGAAGCCAGTGGATTCAGCGCCGATGTGCCCGTTCCAGTCACCAAAAATAATGAGCTGCTCCGAGGCCGGGTCCTTGGCAACAGCACTCTGCAGCATCTGGTATAAGCGGTCTTTCTCAGCATCGCTGAGGCCGACCTGAGGCACATACACTCACACAAACGCGAACACTGTCCTGCCGATGACCATTCGGACTAGAAGAATCCTGTCTAAGACTTTCATGACCTCAAACACTTTCTCCCATCACTTCTCCGCCAGTAATACTCCTACCCCACTAGTGCCCTTGTCATTTCCGGACCAGGAGAACTTGTAGCGCGAGTCTTTACCATCGATTATCTTGATACCATCCATCTTCCACCTCGTTTCCTGGAGACAACACAAGTCCACTTTTCTCCGTGTCATTGTCTCCACAACTTCACTAGCTTTACCCCGCATTGTGCCCACATTGAGCGTGCCAACCAGGAAGGACTTTCGGCGTTCGCTAGATTCGCCGCAATGGCCCTACCCTTCAGCCCCACGCACCCCGAGGTCTGCCAAGCCGGAGGCACTACTGGCTCTTCTAATGGAGCCAGCACCACCTGTACGGATTCTTTGATTATGACTAGTCATGTTTGTGTTGTGGCGATTTTACAGCAGGATGCCCTTCCTTTGCCAACCTGTTGCAGATCAGGGGTCTGAGTGTTTTTCAAGTGACACCATCACCAGGACTTTTACATCAGAGGTCCTAACTCCTAGTCTTTGCGAAGTGCGAACCAACGCTACCCACAGGACAATGGAGGTTTTGACTTCAGGCTTTCCTTGTCTTAGATGTGATGCCTTCACTGCAGCTAAAGGAGTCACATCTACCCCAATTTTATATCAGACTTTCCATGTCCTATATGGGTTGCTTTCACTGCAGCTAAAGAGCCCCATCTGCCCCATCTGCCAGTTGCCGGATAAGACGCCAGGTTGACAGGTCAGATCCGCCGGTGGGTGCACGAAGGCCGTATCCCTGGCCAAGGGAGGCTAAGGGTGTGCTAACACTTGCCCGAGGTGTACACCCAGGCTAGTGGAGGAACGGAGACGCCTTACTTCTCCATTCTATACCAGCACCATGCAAGGCCTAGCCACTGCCCCCTTACATAACCTATTCATTAACTGCATGAATCTTCCAAATAAGCACATGCATTATTGTTAATTTCTTTAGTTTTGAACTTCTGGGGGCCGTTGTCAGAAACAAAATTAGTCGCAATATTAGTCTTACCATTAACTTTCACTCGTAAACCGTTGACAGAAACATCTTAATGTTACGAGAACGAAAAATCCTCCCAAATATCCTTATAACATTACGAGAGCCCAGACCCTCTCATAAGCCACCATTTTTTATTATGTTGGTTTACAGAATTTTTGTTGTTGTTGTTGTTGACTCGGTAGGGTAAAAAAAAAAGACAAAAAAAAGTTGTTTTGTCAGATCAAACAAGTCAAAATACAGTGATACTGTTATACATGATCAGTGCTCGAAATAAGAAAAAAAATGTGGTTGTCCTGCGGACAACCCAGGCATCAAATCGGGTT
>NW_014580289.1:18276-18930 GCF_000485595.1 Priapulus caudatus | reverse complement strand
AGTGACTTGACCGTACTCAGATATCATATTAAGCCATGAAACATCGGTGGAATTTTACTCATGTCCCTCAATTTGTCCTACAGCATCAGTGCTTACTGACGTCACCACGGGCTCTGACGTCAGAGTAGGTTTAAGTGATGCCAGAGTGACTTGACCGTACTCAGATATCATATTAAGCCATGAAACATCGGTGGAATTTTACTCATGTCTCTCAGTGGTGACGTCAGTAAGCCCTGGTGCTGTAGGACAAAGGGCTCTGACGNCAGCAGCAGTAGCAGTAGCAGCAGCAGCAGCAGCAGCGGTAGCAGCAGCAGCAGGCAGCCGTAGCAGCAGCAGCAGTAGCAGTAGCAGCAGCAGCAGCAGCGGTAGCAGCAGCAGTAGCAGCAGTAGCAGCGGTAGCAGTAGCAGCAGCAGCAGCAGCAGCAGCAGGTGACGACCAGGTCGTACACGTTCACGAAGCCCCGCGCACCTGTGCCATCAATTACGCAGCGATTAACAACGGCGTCTTTCTGGTGTACAAACACACCCACATACACACACACACACCCACACACACGCACACGCACAGTCGCACACACATCCACACGCGTATGGCAAGCATTTTGTATCATAATTCGAGAAACCACGGTTCCTCGCACGAAACCAGGTTTCGTG
>NW_014580289.1:15549-16986 GCF_000485595.1 Priapulus caudatus | reverse complement strand
TGGTTTCTCGAATTATGATACAAAATGCTTGCCATACACGCGCACGTCACGTCTCAAACACGCGCGCAAAAACAACACGCAACGAAGTCAACGCGGCGGAATTCGACGCCGAAGCCGCTCACAGCGTAGGGCTTTCCTTCGCAGCTTTAACATTCCGTTGGAGATTTGTAAGAAATATCTACAAGGGCTGTGTCCGAATACGGATCAAAAATGTTAATAACCCTGCTCACCCCTAGTAAGTACAACGCGCTATATATGTACACTAGCTCTATTGTCTGGCAATGTCGCACAAACTGCGCTCGGAGGAAGCGACTTCCATTCTATTGATTTATGAGACACATACATCGTAGCATCGTAGCAATTACTACATAGTAAATCTGTCAGCATAAGCTCTCATCGGAGTTGCGAGCGCCTGCACATGGCAGCGGCGCAGCTGTTTTTGCTCGCTCTGCTAGAAAGACTCTGCTATAATGTTGGCTACGTGGTGAAATATCAGCGCATACCTGTAGAGAATAACCGAACAGAGCTGAGACAGTAGTGCTCTCTGAAGCTGAGACAAGTGACAACCACCACAAAGCTAAAGCAGTGATAAAGATACCCACTCCTAAAGCTGAGACAGTGACAACCCCTCCAGAGCTAAGGCAGTGATACCGACTCCTTATAAAAAGCTGAGACAGTGACAACCACTCCATACGAGAGCTGAGGCAGTGTTGTCCGTCTAAGGCTGAGACAATGACAACCCCCCGAGCTGAGACAGCGATGCCCCCTAAAGCTGAGACATCAATGCCTCTCAGAGCTGAGACAGCAATGCCCCCTAAAGCTGAGACATCAATGCCTCTCGGAGCTGAGACAGTGATGCCCCTAAAGCTGAGACATCAATGCCTCTCAGAGATGAGACAGCGATGCCCCCTAAAGCTGAGACATCAATGCCTCTCAGAGCTGAGACAGCGATGCCCCCTAAAGCTGAGACATCAATGCCTCTCGGATCTGAGACAGCGATGCCCCCTAAAGCTGAGACATCAATGCCTCTCAGAGATGAGACAGCAATGCCCCCTAAAGCTGAGACATCAATGCCTCTCAGAGCTGAGACAGCAATGCCCCCTAAAGCTGAGACATCAATGCCTCTTAGAGCTGAGACGGCGACACCCTATTATAATGCTCACCTGTTTTGAGGGCTCCGGAGTTCTGCGCACACGAGAGGAGCTTGCGAGCGGGGTCGCTGGCGCTGAGGCCGGTCCTGTTCGTGTAGTCACGCCGACACTGCACTGCCTGCCTGCAACGCAGAGAACAACGAACGGTGACTGAGAGCGAACGAGCAAAACAGGGGCACGATGGGGAAGGAAGGGAGGTATTGAGGGAGATGCGAGAGAGTAAGAGGGTAACGGGGATGGATGGATGGAGGGAGGGAGTTAGGGAGGGAGGGAGGGAGGGAGGGAG
>NW_014580289.1:14011-14262 GCF_000485595.1 Priapulus caudatus | reverse complement strand
TCTCTCTCTCTCTCTCTCTTTCTCTCTCTCTCTCTCTCTCTCTCTTATCTCTTCCTTCTCATTGATCTCTCTTTTTCTTCCCACCCCCTCCCTCTGCTTGTTTATCTCCCAGTATGTGCGCGTGCGTGCGTGAGTGCGAGGGACCGCGCGTGTATGTTTGTGTGTGCGTACGTGCGTTTGTGTGTGTTTGTGTGTGCGCGCGTGCACGTGTGTGTGTGTGTGTGTGTGTGTGTGTGTGTGTGTGTGTGTGT
>NW_014580289.1:0-13990 GCF_000485595.1 Priapulus caudatus | reverse complement strand
GCCATTTTGAAATTCAAGATGGTGGCCGAAAACGCCCTTGGATCACATGCACAGCAGTGTTGTATGAAATAGTAACCGCAAATTACGTCTGTCAGTGAATTTTCAAGTCTGTACGAAGTATTATTAACCGAGATATAGCTAACATTTTTTAAGAAATGACGGCGGCCATTTTTGAATTCAAGATGCGCGCGAAAAGCGCCCTGGATCACATGCATCACCTTGTTGTATGAAATAGTAACCCAAATTACGTCTGTCAGTCCAATTTCAAGTCTGTACGAAGATTATTGAAATGCGAGATAGTAGCTATTTTTAAGAAATGAAGGCGGCATTTTTTAAATTCAAGATGGCGGCGCGAAGTTGTAGTTGGATCCGTGTGTCTGCTTTTAAATGAAAGAGCTACAAAAGTATGCATGTGTACCAATTTTCATACTTTTTTCAACAATTTTGAACGATTTTTTCCTAATCTACTGTACTACTATAGCGTCATTATACGTTGATTATAGTATATATATACATAACTATATATATATACCAGGAGTTAATAAATGCCAAAATTAATTGTCATTATTATTAACTCCTGATATATCATCCTGATATATATACTATAGTACTGCATTGAACAGTGGCGTACGTAGCTAAGATTTTCTGGCGGGGGGGGGCCGTACAATTTTCGCTTGGGGGCAACAATAAATAACTTTTTTTTGTATTATACTGTTCTAAACGCATTGTTTTTAATTCAAAATTTTTTTTTATACAAGCATGAATTTTTAAGGGGGAGGGGGGCATCCGTGGGGGGGCACAGAAAATTTGTGGGGGAGCGCGGATCCCGCCCCGTAGCTACGCCCCTGGCCAATTAGTCAGTCTTAACCAGATGGAATAAGCGCAGACGTGGGAACAATTCCACCGTTTCCTGTGTTTGTCAAAAGATACATGTTTAAATATTTTATTAATCATTGCGTTTAGCTATTGTGGTCGGCATATGTTATTAAAAAAATGTTATATGCGGATAAATAAATACGCACACACACGTGCACACACATAATTGCTATACATGAATACATATGAATACAAGTACTATGTCATGTACTGAATATAGGAATGGAACACCACACACATACACACACACACACACACACACACACACACACACACACACACACACACCTACGTGCACGAACCGACACAGCGACACAGTGTTTAAAACTGTCTACGTCACGAATTTCGAGCACCAGCAAGTAGTATATTTGTGTGTTATTTGTACAAAATAAAATGTATGAAAATACAATTAGCGTTTCTATTTACTTTTCATGCTCATATACCTTCTTTATACTCCCTAATTTGCCGGTGCATTCGATGTAACCAAACTTTCGATTCAAAACAACCGCCAATGATCGAAAATTATTGTGTGGCCGCCAGACGCAGCTAGCCGATATAGCGAACATTTGCGGTAAACGAGGCATTGGCAAAATTATTGTGGCGCCATGAAAATTCCTTGTAAACTTAAGCGGGAGTTTCCCATATAAGTCTTCTCTTCTGCTTTTTCTCTTTCGTTTTCTTTCCGATGCACTGGTCTGCCCACCATTGTTTATCGTTTAGTTTACTTAGCTTCTGATCGATCCTTGAAGGGGATGTCCACAAACATTTTTGTTGCAGAAAATTAAAAAAACACAAATAACATTTTCGACGTTTTTAATAAAAAATTTTCAAACATAATACGCATGAACATATATTATTTATTTCCCTATATTGTATATTCTATATAGCCAACACAAATCAAAAACGAAACTGTTTGGCACCAACTTTGTGCAGCCATACACAAATCACGAACATCGACCACAGCAACCAGTGCAGCAACCGAGCTGACGCCCAGTATTGTGTAAATAGTGTAGGTAACACTATTCAATAATCGTCGAGATTTTGCAAATTTAAGCCAAACGTAAAAACATTTATACAGGTGAGAGCTTTAGGATATATTTAGTAACGTTAGTACTAACTTTTGATGTAAAAAAATTACGAAAAATAAGGTTTTCAACTATAATTCAGGGAAATTCGTGACGTAGACACTTTAAAGGACCTGGTCGAAGACAGTAAAACAGCTACACACCACTCACACACAAGTACACGCACGCAAATGTGAATATGCTGAATATCGGGAATGAACGCACCTATGCAACTCATTGACGAGATTCAACAGATAAGGGAAACACGTATATATTAATCGGACACACGACACACACACGCACCCTCGCGCACACACACACGCACACGTACACACACACACGCATACACATATACATGCACCCGCACACAGACACGCACACACACACACCCACACGCACACGCTCACCCGCGCACACATATACACATACACACAGACAGACAAATATCCAAACTCACACACACACGCACGCACGCACACACGCATATATATTTATTTATACATATATATATATATATATGTATATATATAATGAAGTAAATAATTGTATGTGTGTGTTCGCGCGTCCTCGCACCCGTGTGCGAGGAGCATGTGTGCGTATATGTATGGGTATATATTTATGCGTCTTGAATATATTTTTGCGTGGATGTGAATGAATATTAGGTATATCTGTGTGTGGGTGCCGCCACTCGGTCGTTCTGGGCGCAATTGTTTTCTTAGCGATTGGCAGTGGGACCCGATCTGGTAGTGGCCCGTGTATGCTGTATCTTTGCAGTAAACAACTCAGTTTTAAGCAAACAACGCCACTACCATTTCATTATGCGCTGCTTATATTAATAATTTAATATATATATATAAATTTATTCTACAGACTACTCGCTCGTCACGGTTATTATTATATTATTTAAATATACCCCATTTATTATTTATTTATCATTATTTATATATTTTAATATATATTAATATTAATATATATTTATTTATAGTTTTCAATGTAATCTATCCATGGTTTTGTTGTTAATTTTTTTTTTTCTTCAGCTAATACCATTTGACATCAAATTGCCATGTATCCAGCTCACAATTAGTCAGAATGACTAGATATATGTGATAAAAAGGCTAAAAAAAGCAATAATAATAATAAGTCAGAATGAGTATTCTACAAGTATTGCGAAATATATATTCAATGTATAACTGAGATACATGTAAGAATTTGGATATGGATTTTACATTCTCTATTGACTCTATTGCATGTATACATGTAAATCTCAGATAGAATACTTAATTTCTTATACATGTATTTGCATGACTGAACTTTGAACTTGGATATACACCCTTTCCAAGTGCATATGAAAGTCATAAGTTCCTCACTATGAAGGTTATTTACATGCAGGGTTTGTTATGAACTTATGTGAATACACACCAATACATAGCAGTTTAGGAAGTACATTGTTCAACATAATATTACAATTTTTCAATCTTATATTAAGTTTCGTTTATACATGTACTTATATTTTCATATAGTATTTTAATAAACCAGATCACAATCTGCTACTTCAAGCCACAAGAACACACGTATTTCAACGTTACAAGAAAACAAAAACAAATGTACCCAAGTCCCACCCTCCCACAATCTCCAATGTGATTATTCATATCTCCGTAACAATGAGATTTTTTAAACGAAATGCCCACATGGACAATTCTTTCGGCGGATGTGAGTTATCACTGAATTCGCTACCAGAAAATGTCTGCCACAAGAACACACGTATTTCAAGTTGAATGTCTTCAAGCAATAACGAATCAAACTCGAAGTGCGCATCTCGGTTAAGTCCAAGGTGTTAAATTTTCCTTCAAATCGTGTCTGCTCATAGGCGTCATCATCTTCACACTTCAATAGCAGCAAGTTGTTTAACAAAGGTACTGTCGTTTTTTTGTCCAGGCTTGCACGTATTTCCTCCTAGGTCATTGTCGACTTGTACGCCTTGTTGAAGCCCTGCTTAAAGTGACTAAGTTGGAGTAGCAATGTGTGATCAGGTAGCCTATAATACAGATATCCGAAATATATACATGTATTGTATAACTAAAAATAAGAACTTGCATAATGGATTTTTGCAATTGTATTGCAAGTATAAATGTCAAATACAATAGTAACGATACTTATATTTGCATGCCTGAACTTTTGAACTTGGATATACAAGTATTGCGAAATATATATTCAATGTATAACTGAGATACATGTAAGAATTTGGATATGGATTTTACATTCTCTATTGCATGTATACATGTAAATCTCAGATAGAATACTTAATTTCTTATACATGTATTTGCATGACTGAACTTTGAACTTGGATATACACCCTTTCCAAGTGCAATATGAAAGTCATGTTCCTCACTATGAAGTTATTTACATGCAGGGTTTGTTATGAAACTTATGTGAATACACACCAATACAATAGCAGTTTAGGAAGTACATTGTTCAACATAATATTACAATTTTTCAATCTTATATTAAGTTTGGTTTATACATGTACTTATATTTTCATATAGTATTTTAATAAACCAGATCACAATCTGCTACTTCAAGCCACAAGAACACACGTATTTCAACGTTACAAGAAAACAAAAACAAATGTACCCAAGTCCCACCCTCCCACAATCTCCAATGTGATTATTCATATCTCAGTAACAATGAGATTTTTTTAACGAAATGCCCACATGGACAATTCTTTCGGCGGATGTGAGTTATCACTGAATTCGCTACCAGAAAAGTTGCTCACAAGAACACACGTATTTCAAGTTGAATGTCTTCAAGCAATAACGAATCAAACTCGAAGTGCGCATCTCGGTTAAGTCCAAGGTGTTAAAGTGTGAAGATGATGACGCCTATGAGAAACAGACACGATTTGAAGGAAAATTTCCACTGAGAGACAAGACCTTGTATTCCACCAAAATCCTTCACATTGACCGAAGTAGGTGCTTCAATTTTATTTTGCCGTTGAAGAAACGGACCTTCACTTTTCTCTTTTCGGTAATAGGCTCACTGAAACAAGAAACATCACTATGTTTCATGGCTTAATATGATAGGGGAAGTACAAGATGGCGTCGGGGGACTGCAGGGGCAGCATCAGGTGGTGCTATTGGCACAAATAGTTCAAATCACTTGAACCACAAGGTAAAATCCTCAGGGATATTTACTTGACATATTAAATATATAGTGAATTTGTCCGATTCGCAGCACTGCAGAAAATCCCAAGTTGGTACATGTTGTCATTTAATATTAGGAAAATTCTTGGTTATTGCCCAGTCCATCATTTTGATATCTGACATTCAAATAAGAACTTCAACAGTAACATTTTGATTAGAGCTATTTTGTTTAGTTTCAATTGGATGTGATAACATGCCAACTACAATAAAGTTTAAAGTATTAAACTACTACCGGAACCAAAAGAGGACGTTCTCAACTAGGCATTGACCCAAACATACGTATGAAGTTTGGTCAAGATCGGGATGATAAATGTGACTGTAGACTGAGAAAAAAGAATTCAAGATGGCCACCCGTGGTGGCCATTTTGGGTGGTGGAGCCGAACCAAAAGGGGACGTCTCATCTAGGCATTAACTACCAAACAGTATATATGAAGTTTGTCATGATTGGATAATAAATGTGACCTGTAGACTAAGACAAAGGAATTCAAGATGGCCACCGGGTGGCTATTTTGGGCAGTGGGCTGGAACCAAAAGGGGCGTTCTCCTCTAGGTATTACCCCAAACATGTATATGAAGTTTGGTCATGATCGGATGATAAATGTGACCTGTAGGGTTGTCTGAAGCAATTGTGGACAAACAGACACAGACATCCGTCAATGCCACAGCAATAGCTTACCTTGACTTCGATCGTCAGGTAAAGCTAAACTCAGAGATCATAAAACTTCTTATACTAGCTTCAAATGGTAAGGTGAAGCATTAGGAAAACGAAGTAATCGAAGATGATCAGGAATGTGATCTAGGAAGTGAAATTCTAATCAAAACTCCACACACCCTCTGCTTCACACTACTTGCCGTGAGTACTTGAAGAGGGCTGTCATGTAATTAACGAAAGCTGAAAACTCTTTTTCTGTAGTCAAGTCAAAACTCTCCAATTGAAAAATATTGATCTTTTTGGCAGATTTTTCAGCAAGATAGAAGAGTACTTCATGTTGGCATATCAAAACTCCACACACCCTCTGCTTCCCACTACTTGCTGCTGCTGTTGGAACCATAGACAACAGTTCGTGTTTCAATTGTTCTACATGTTCCGAGCGTATGGTCCCATGTTTCACGGAAACAATGAGGTAGGTTAGCTTTGTTTTGCAATCGCGTACCAAATTGTCGACAACAGGAGTACGAGTGACCTCATGTCCGTCATCTTCAGACTCCGTATACTCTGGAACTATGGAACTGAAAGATGAGTCTTTCTGCGATGAGCTTTTCTGCGATGAGTCTTTCAGCGACGAGCCTTTCTCCGACGAGTCTTTCTCCGGCGAGTCTTTCTCCGACGAGTCTTTCTCCGGCGAGTCTTTCTCCGGCGAGTCTTTCGGCATCAAGTTTTTCTTTGGCGAATCTTCCGACGAGGTCGACCTATCCGACTCGACAGGATAGTAAGTGTACATGATTTGCAGCTTGTGCAGTAGTACGTTATTGGGGGAACCTCCCCCAATATTGACTATGTCAAGAAAAGAATCCTTCAAGTAGTGCCTTAGCAGGGCATCCATGAAATGCCTGCCTGAAGAGTTGTAAAATTCTTCGACAAATGCCATGTGGCATGCCCTCTGAGCTCTCGTCCAGTTGTCTGTAACAATAATAGTACATTCAATTCAGACACAAAAACAGTGTACACATCCAACTAAAAGACCCAAGATTAAGAAATTAAACTAAAATGAACATGCACAAGTTTTTTGTTGTTGTAAATTGTAAAAATAAGCACACACAAGCCTCAACACTGTTTGAATACACATTATTATACATGTATGTGTTATAGGGCAATACATGTTGTTTACTCTTAGCATACAACGACCATTACAAACAGCTTGGAACAAGACAGGACACTTAGTAACTCAGTGTCTGCTCAGGATCCAAGCTGTTTCACATTCAGAGACTGTACTTTTTAGAAATTCTGTGAAAATTCAAAAATATTATCTCGAGTGTTGGAAGACTTTGATCCTTGGTCTTTTGTTGAAAGCAGCGAATTTATTACACTACGCAGACAATTTTGTGGACTATCTAGTACTTAAAATTTATTGTATAACAACCAAAAGTCACAAGGGCACCAAAACGGCGCCGACAATCCACCATATTTCTGAAATCGATCCTTAAAAACACCCGTCAGGCATATTGCAAGCATGCGTAACGAATACGAAGGCAACGCTTTTGCCAAGAGATAAGTCTGCAAAATAAATTGAGAATTTTATGTGTTTGTCGCGGGACGTGGTTCAACGTTCAAACGGAACATAAATACCGGCATCGGCATTACTTTTTTCTCTACGGCGAGTATTAATGTTATTTTTACGAGGTTAATGATGACGTTTTGCGGGAATTCTTGCACAGAGATGCGGCGCAATCGGAAACTGAACGCCAGTAATTTGTTTGCACACGTCCCGGCAGCGAATAGCGTAATATTTAAAACATTACAGCAAGCACGTGCGCCGTTGCTAGCACTCGGTTTCTTTGTTTATTTTCGCGCCATTCTCACGTATATCGGTCGCATGGCGTGACTTTCTGGTCACATTTTTGCAAAATAAGGATTCGAAATAATTGTCTCTTCGGTACTCAGAAATTGCAAGTAAAACTTCGTAGCAATTATTAATGCAAACATAAATTATGAACGAGCCATTTTTTTCGGTTTTCCAATTGTTAGCGAAACACTCGTCGGCAAGCGTTTACAGTTCTTACTTGTCTCACACAATTAATTAAAAAAGCATAGCCAATTATCAATCATAAGTCCGTTGTTCGTATCTGTAGTTTAATGCAATCAAATTTTCATGCTAAGCTGATTAAGGTGTCATATAATCAGTAGCGGATTATCAATGGGGCAAAGGGGGCATTTGCCCCCGGCCCTACAAGTCGACCGGCCCTAAAGTGTTGTGACTACAAAAAAAAATTAGTTTATCATTTTTTCCAAAGTATATCTTGGGCCGGCCCTACCACTTTCATATGACTACATTTGTTTTTGCTTTCTACTTGTTTTCATTTTCTCCATGTTTTGTGGTGTACATTGCAGCAGCTAGAAATAATATTCGCTTTAAGGTAGCTAGTGGGGTTAAAGCTACCAATTTGTCAAAATATTATTTTTTTTTAATTTTAACTCTTAGAACGTTTCCTTTCCATTTTTCAACATTAATTGCTTATAATTATCCACTAAACAGGTCTAAAAACATTATATGCTTATGGGAAGGGGGCGGGTGGATGGGCGGCCCAAATATATGATATGCCCCCGGCCCAGGCAACTGTTAATCCGGCGCTGCATATAATTGTGCGTCAATACTCGCCATGCGCCCACCGCAAACTTTCATACCCGGCCTGTCATTTCGGTCTGTTGATTATGTGTGCGGAGTTATCTAAAATCACCCAACGGCGGGCATAAAAAATTGCTGTGGTGTTTCCGATAGAACTGAGCCAATAAAAAAACTTTTTTAAGACGTTATGATGACATAAACAGAGGTAAAAATATCCCTGGGTCGCTTACCTATATCAGCAGGTTTACATGGTGCCCACCGTCCGTCAGTGTACTTCAGGGTCTGTATAACATCTGTGAACAGGCTGGTGTCCTCGTTGGCCGGGTGGATCATTGGGCATCGATGATATGGGCGTATATGATGTACTGGGAAGGACACGCCACCTGGGGAACCACACCCAGGCAGGACCTTCCACTCTTCCACTCTTCCGAACTGCCACATATTCTTCCCTTGTTTTCCTCTCGGGAGACTGATGGACAATTGAATCTCCGCCCCCAGCATAGTCTGGAAACAAAATCAGCAATTTATGTATAATAAGTAAGAGGGAAAGTATGAAACCCGGACGCGGACCCGGACGCAACTTGGGGTATGAAACCCGGACCCGGACTCGGACCCGGACTTGGGGTATGAAACCCGGACCCGGACTCAGGCATATTATATATAGGACTAGATTCCTTACGTGTGCGTACGTACTTGTATGGGTATAACAAACCGATTAACTTGTGCAGATTTTGTCACTTAGAATCTAATTGTGGAAACCAAATCAAACCATTGATTATTTTCAGATGGAAACCATGCCTATTGCTAACCCTATAAGATATGGCTCTCCTCCTCACGGGAAGAGAGCCATATGTCTTTAAGCCATTTTTTTCGACATGGAACACACGAAATTTTCCAGGAGAAAAGCATGAAATTACACGTTTTTCAATCAATAAATAACTCCCCCTTGGTAGCCTTTATCTATTTTGATTAGAGCTATTGTAGCCTCTAAGATGTATCGTAGACGGTAACTCGTAGATAGACGTAAGAGTTCGTATAAACGGTGAACAACTTATAACTTTATTCTAGACACGACGAATAGTGACAGTGTACACATACCAACGGCAGTCCGGGACTCTCCCGTTTCTCTAAAACTGCTCTCTTTTAAGCTGTGAACGCGTGCCCGCGTTCCACTGCCTTTCCTGATTTATGGTCTGGCTAGTGGCTGCAATGACGGCTGGGGCCGGGTGATTTATTGTTTGGGGGTTCGATGCCTCCTTGACCAGTTCTCGGACTGTCATTACGACTTGCTTACTGCTTGCCCGTTTGCCTTCGGCCTTGTTCTAGAGTCGGGCGAGGCCGTCGCCCGGCCGTGAGACCGGCCGTCCCTTCTAAATATGTCGGACGCCATCTGTCGCCCGTCCCTGTTCCCACGGTACGACATTTCTGCATTACATTTCACCCTGCCCCAAAAATTTAACCCAGTCTCCTGACTGGAGAGAGTTAATTTTAAGAAAAATTACCGGGAAAAGAAAAAAGCTTGCTGTGCTATCGTCGTGATAGGTTTTGCTTGTAATCGTAACCGTTTAAGTGTGT
This sequence comes from Priapulus caudatus, assembly GCF_000485595.1. Classification (NCBI taxonomy): domain Eukaryota; kingdom Metazoa; phylum Priapulida; class Priapulimorpha; order Priapulimorphida; family Priapulidae; genus Priapulus; species Priapulus caudatus. The sequence goes on along the minus strand of NW_014580289.1, from coordinate 3,990 downwards.
AAGCTTACCCTAGTGTTTCTTGTAACTGCCACTGCGTAACATGTCCACTAATACCATACAATTCATTTCGACTCAATGCAATACATTTCAATACAAGAAAGTACGATTCAACCCATTTCAATACAATACAATTCAACTCGATTAGACTCAATGATAATATAATGCCAAATACCCGTGTATAATATCATTGCGTAATACTCGCGTCGTCCCGTCACCAATCGCGTGATATACTGTGCATGATAATTTCGAAATTTACGATTATATCGTACGTCAAACCGTCACCAATCGCGTATCGCGTAATATATACTGCACAACGGTTAAAAAATGGCCTATACTACTAATAGGTAGGTATCACAGTAAAGCACATTATTGCGGTTCCTGCTGCACCGCGAGTGAGAAAAAGCTTCCCTTTCAACAGGCGAAATTATCACCAAGATTATTATTTTAATGGGAAAATTATATACCATTTGAAAGCTGAATGTATAGACTCTTGATTTATGTTATTTTCATTAAAATATACCATTCACTCACAGAGATATTAGACCTGAACACTCTGCTAGCTGGGCATATATTACGTCTTTCGCCAGCCATTGTGAAAACCATCGTTGCAAGGGATAGCTCTAGTCCCAGGCGCTTTTCGCCGATGTAGTAATCATTTAGAAAACATAACAGTCACACAGAGCAGGGTTTTAGCTTTAATTTCATGTGAAATATGTTGGGTAGGTAATAAAATATTCCTCTAAAATTCCGGTTAAGGATTTTAATCGGTAATTTTCATCGAAACGTCGAACTATTTTTTCGTGATTTTCATATCAAAATGGAGAGAATTTAACGAAGAGCCGATAAGCAATGAGCTAATATTCACCGAGAGATGGCGTAGCAGCGCATAGCGGCTGAATATAAGGTATACGAACGAAGCATCAACACAGCGCGTTCAGTGAGCGCGTTACAATCATGCGCGCAGCGATGGAAGGTAACGTCTTTGCCGGCAACTGATCAAGCGAGTCGAGCGTCGAAACTAATCACTTCTTTCACGAAATTAGTTACTATATATCCTCTACGGTCGTATTTATTGTTTTAATGATATTTTGCAGTTTGGGAAAAATAGAACTAGAAGACGAAATAATCAGCGCTGTATCTTTCTTATCGATCTGCCGGTCCACACTGGCGGGCCGCGAGTCGGTGTTTATGTTTTGTTTATGTGTTGCTAGTCGATCTACAGCAGCGTACAGCTGGTGTTGTACTCACTTTACTCACTGAGGTCTTTGAATTTAAACAATTTATGACGAAACGACTGAATAGTTATCTAGACAAGTAAACATGGATTTCAAAATTTATGTAATGAGAAATATGGAAATTACATTTTATCCTTGATGAATTGCGTGCATTTTTGTTTGTTAAAAATGCACTTGCGCGGCAGTTTAGAGCCACAGCGTGCGCTGTTGCAGCGCGCGCGCGGTGCGTCGCGGGCTATGTTTGGATACAGTTTTAAAAAATGAGTGGACATTTGTCATGGTCCATATTCACAGAGTCTTTTAAACTGATACCTATTGCTTGGTCTCCAAAGATTTACTTCTGTGTACCGTACGGTTTTGAATTTATGTGGATTTGAAAATGCATTGAGAACTTGCGCGCAACTAGTAAAAATGTGCATTGTTACACATGGCAAAATATGCTTTACAAGGGTTTTCAAAAAATCATTAAAAAAAAATAAAAATTTTGCACAACCTGAAAAAAAATAGGAGAGTTGTATGCCATAGGTAGTTTAAGATGACAAAAGTTCAATGTCACTGAAGGGTGCATTTCTGAGATATGACTGTGCAAATATTACTGATTATCACTTATGCGTTAATTTAAACAAAATCGACCCTTTCCCATTACTTTTAAATAAGCATATCTCAAAAAGTATTACATTCTAATTTTGACAAATGAGTATCGCAAATGTTTTTTTCATGAGTTTATAATAAATCCCACAAAGTTTAAAAAAATTTCAATATGCACTTGAAAATATCACTGTATGATACCTACTAATTAGACACGCTGCAAACGTTATAATGTTATTTATCTTTTAGTGTGAAAAACTCACAATGCGTATTAGAAAAGTTGAAAATCGCGGAGACAAAAGTTATAAATTTGCATGAATAAAATGTCTATTCGACGTGAGATCCACATGCGAGAGAAAAAGAATTTGATAGTGAGAGGGATTTTAGAAAACCAGTTTTTACGTGAAGATACATTTTATATTGTAATTTAAAAAATTGGAAAAAATCACTGTTTGTTTATTTCGTTAATTACTGCCACGAAACCCGTTAGTCTGGCGGGGAAATGGGAAGGGGCACAGTTTGGCCCTTACCGTACTGATAACCCGCCTTAATGGACGAAGCCATGCAAAACGCAGGACCAACAAACCAACTTAGCAGCCATCCAAGTAGGGCCCCCTGCACGCCGAATGTCGTTTGCGTTCGACCTCGGCGAAGGGGTCCCCATGGAGTGGCGGCCGCGGAGTCGGTTGTGGTAACGGTGACAACTATACCAGAGTACACTGCAGCATGCGTTGGTGCAATACCTCGAGACGCCGCACGTTTTCTGGGTATTTGTCGTCTGGGTCGCATGCTCGTAACCAGATATAATACCTCTCTATCAAATAGCTCTGCTCGTCTTGAGAAAAAAAACCTTTTCTCACTTCAGAGAAATTAATGCCTGGTAGGCGGTGAAACATACCTACATACATACATACATTCATACATTCAGATAGGCTGTGAAACATACCTACATACATACATACATTCATACATTCAGATAGGCTGTGAAACATACCCACATACATACATACATTCCGATAGGCTGCGAAACAACTGTGTCGGCTTAATTCATTATTATAAATTTGTTCCAACATAACAACAACAAACACTTTTGGGAATAAACAGGTAGATGGTGGATGGGCGGGTGAATGGGTTGGCGGGTAGGTGTTTTGGGACCTAAGGGGGGTACATTCCCAGTGGACCTCACACTGTAATGAGAGTGACAATTTATCTCTAACATGGGTGACATTGTAAACCCTGTATATAAGAATAAACTAGCCACGTAGGTGCCCTCAACGGTTAGAATTAAATGGCTTGCCGAGTTGATTTCGCTGTTTCTACACTATAGCCCCGGGTCCTGCTGCTGACCTCGTTACAGTACCGTTGTTTCGAAATGCTATCGCTGTTGGCCAACTTTTACTTTCGTGGACCATTCTCTTATGGGAGTTCCAGGGGAGTTCCATGTCCCCTCTCTTATATTAAAACTGGTGTGTCTAACTAGCACCTCGACTCGTTCTCTTACGACTATATGCGTTGAGTCGTCATGGCTTTTATATCAGCCAATGTTGCCTTCTACGGCAAGAAAATGCGTATACACCTGGCGCATTCTTAAAGTTCTACACAGATTGGTACTATTCTACGTATTCACGTACGAATTAATTCGGGCATTGTACGACACAGTTTATGAAACTCGTTAAGCCAGGGGGTGGTGGTGGGGTGGTGGTGGTAGGTTATAGGTAGGAAAAGTGCTTTAATTAGTATTTTGCTAACACACTCGTGTATTATAAAACATGTGGTTTGAAAACTAGTTTTCAGTTTAATTACGAAAATTGAAAAATAGCCGCCGACACTAGATTGCTTCACTCACCCGTAATACGTATTGCAATGTCGTTCATCCATTGCGCTCTTTCTTGCTTGGTCAACCAGCGGTAGACTCCTTATGCAGCTGATATCTCGGGTGCTGTCTCGGCTGCTGTTCCTTGCTTTGTCGTGAATGTAATGTGCTGTTCCTCGATCGTGTCGTCGTGATCGTATTCTGCTCTTCTTCCATCGCATCGTCGATATCCAGGTCGTACTAGATAAGTTCTGGCTTATATGTGTTTTAGCGGCAACATAATTGTTCGTAGGCATTTTCACACACAATGCTCGTCTAGCGAAAACGGCAACACTTCATTCCCACGTCACAATA
>NW_014580288.1:18747-20627 GCF_000485595.1 Priapulus caudatus | reverse complement strand
ATAATATATATATATAATATATAGCTATTAGAAGTATTCGTGTTTCTCTTCATTGGTCATTCTCTAGTTTATAGTAGGGTTTCGCATCTAATAGCACCACTAGACATCTTTAAAATCCTAAACTCTGCCAGCCAAAATTGTGTGGAACAATTAAACCAAGTTGTACTTGCGTTAAACTATATTATCATTAACCTGCTTCAACCGCTCCGCCAATGCAACCTGTTTCCAAAAATTGTACACGATATTGCGTACCACTAGTAGCTTCTTCGCTAGATTGTTTATATCCGATGACAGAATAAAAAAAGCTGTGTCAATACGTAGTACCACATAGCCATCAAGTATAAATCTTTCTTGATGATTTAGTATATATAGCAGAAAGCAGCCTGTGATATTACCGACCGTAATCTTATATCTAGCCGCCGTGTATATATATTGTTTGATCGGTTTGTTTATAATATAATGTAATATAATCGAATATTAGTAAACAAAAGCTAAGCGACTCTATACATATAGAAGCGGATATCTTGTATCTATATGTGTTGCTGCGTAGACACTATAGATATCTCCTCTTTTAACAGATGGGGTATGGCTTTTAACAGCGCATTATTCGACAACAGAAGAGTACTTCTACCTATTCGTAGTCCACCCTTACTAGCTTCGTACATTCTCCTTTATAGATTGCACATATCCAGTAACAGAATCACAGTCTATAGCAGTCCGTAGTCACTCCTTCTCTCTGCTCCCATCACCTCTCTCTCTATCGCTGATTTCTCATCTTACACAAATCAGAGCGCAGCACAAACGGAAGGCAACCTGTATTGATCGAGCAGTCATCGGTCCCCGGCCACCTCTCGCTATGTACGTCGTTGATCAACCTTAACAGATGTCGCATCGTGCAGAAATCACAGGTCGACGTAAACAACCGAGCAAGCACGAACCCATCACGCGTCCGTCTGTCTGTGTGAGTCTCCCGTTTCTCCCACTACTGTTTCCCGTGCGGGTATCTCACTTATCCAGTTATTATATGCGAGCATTTCTTGCTACATACGTTCGTCTGTCCGTGCGACTCCCACAATCGCTCCTACCGCTGCTGTCTCACGTGCGGATATCTCTCGTTTGCAGTTATTTCTGCATCTTCCGACCTTACTTCTTCGCTTCTTATGCGGGTGTTTCTTTCTACGTCTGTCCGTCCGTCCGTGCGACTACCACATTCGCTTCTCCCGCTGATATCTCAATTCTGCGCTTCTTATGCGAGCATTTCTTTTCACATTTCGCGGATGAAGATGAATCGGGAAGCCATACCCGTAAATCCGACCGGCCGAGCACGAGAGCAAGTCACAAGATACATACGGAAGTTACAAGATATATCTATATATATATATATCGAGTCACGAAGTTACGAGGATAGACGAAGAGCGATGTCGTCCAGCCTCAACCCCGCACACCAAGACACTACCCAACGCAGGGGATGACGCTGCCGAGGATGCGATTCCGCATCCCTCAGCATCTTCCCAGCATCTTCCCAGCATCCGGCGGGCGGGCGGGGGAAGGGATCAGCCATCTGGAAGACGGAAAACCTGAGTCTCGTCAGTGCCGGATATGCGATCCTCGGCGCTATAGAACTATTAAAACGCAGTTAGAGTGTCGGTATCGTCGTCTGCCTGCTACGGGAGGCGGCAGCAGAGGATAGAGCGGCAGCAGAGGATAGAGCGGCAGCAGAGGATAGAGCGGCAGCAGAGGATAGAGCGGCAGCAGAGGATAGAGCGGCAGCAGAGGATAGAGCGGCAGCAGAGGCGGCGCCGCTGATATGTTTACGCATATAATTCGCTTGTTTGTTTTTACGAGAGACGAAGATGAGGGGGGAGGGGAGTTGATGGGGG
>NW_014580288.1:18148-18677 GCF_000485595.1 Priapulus caudatus | reverse complement strand
TCTCTCTCTCTCTCTCTCTCTCTCTCTCTCTCTCTCTCTCTCTTACTCTCGCTCTCTCTATCTCTCTCCCTCGCTCTCTCTCTCTCTCTCTCTCTTTCTCTCCCCCTCTCTCTCTTCTCTCTCTCTCTCTGTTTGAGAGAAACCACACGCGCGCGGAGGCTGAGGAAAACACGGGTACCGGGTTACGGCCGCAAATTAGATGCAGACGGCGTCGCGTCGCCACGGCCCGCCATGCCGCCATGCCGTCATGCAGGCAGACGCCACGAGCGTCGCCATGGCGCCTCGCAGCCGACGCCTGTCGGCAGACGGCACGCGGAAGCGACGTGCGCGCCGCCTGGTGGCCGTCCTTAGCGTCGGCATGGAGAGAGATAGATAGAGAGAGAGAGAGAGGAGAGAGAAGGAAGGAAGAGAGGGTGAGAAAGATAGGGAGATAGAGATGAAGAGAAAGAAAGAGAGACAGAGAGAGTGAGAGAGAGAGAAGAAAGAGAGAGAGAGAGAGAAAAGAGAGAGAGAGATAGAAAGAAGAGAG
>NW_014580288.1:15892-16521 GCF_000485595.1 Priapulus caudatus | reverse complement strand
CAGTATACACGCACGGCACGCATGCACATGCATGCCAGTATACACGCACGCACGCATGCACATGCATGCCAGTATACACGCACGCACGCATGCACATGCATGCCAGTATACACGCACGCACGCATGCATGTGCATGCCGTGCGTGTATACTGCGCGCATGCACATGCATGCCAGTATACACGCATGCACGCAAATTTAAACACGCGCGCTCATTTACATAATACACGCGTGCGTATAAATACTGATTATAGTTTTCTCTGTAAATACACTGATATTTGTAACTCTGTTTCTCATCCTCGGAAACCCCTACAATATCAATACAATATCGATATTCTGCACATTATTCAGAAATATGTTCACACGTGTTGTACTTTAAAGTTTAATTCCTTTCCTTCTTCGACCTCCGCGTTCTCACTCTGACTATACTACAGGTGCAAGAACGAGCCTAGACAAACAACACAGGTTTAACGCACCGCCTCGAGAAATGTATTTGTTTAACAGTGACACATCACCAATGTCATTAGCACTGGAGGGGCTAGTCAGAGAGTGACACGAGAGAGAGAGAGAGAGAGGGAGAGAGAGAGAGAGAGAGAGAGAGAGAGAGAGAGAGAGGGAGAGAGAGAGAGAGA
>NW_014580288.1:14086-14627 GCF_000485595.1 Priapulus caudatus | reverse complement strand
GAGAGCGCGACAGAGAGGGGGCGAGTAAGAGAAAGAGGAGTCCGCGCCTGACCGCGGCTCGCGGGACCGGAGAACCGCCTCGTGACGTCACGCCTCGCCGCCGCCGGGGCCCGCGACCCTATCTCTCACGCTGTCGCTCTTGTCACCTGTCGTCGTTGTCACCTTTGTCACCTGCTAGTGTCGCGCGACATTCCTGAACAAACACTCGCATTGTGTCGGCGGGCGGGTCAAACGAGTCGAAATGAGTTTCGCGCCGAGCTAAATTGAATTCGAATGGACTCGTTCGGCATTGAGGCGGTGACTGCTGGCGGCCCGTGCCGTGACAACGGTCGTCACCCTCTCTTTGTGCGGCCGGCGCTATTTTAAGTCACCGTCGATATATTTTAAGAGACGTGAGCGATTGACTTGCTGTGTAATGTACGGCAGGGCGGTTGCTCGCTTTCGAGAGAGCGCGCGCGCGCTCTCTCTCTCTCTCTCTCTCTCTTCTCTCTCTATTCTCTCTCTCTCTCTCTCTCTCTCTCTCTCTCTCTCTCTCTCTCTC
>NW_014580288.1:11950-12546 GCF_000485595.1 Priapulus caudatus | reverse complement strand
GCGTGCGTGCGTGCGTGCGTGCGTGCGTGCGTGCGTGCGTGCGTGCACTGATGTAGACGTGACGTTGTGTGTGCGTGTAATACGTGGTGACAGCGACGGGAACCTGACACGGGTGACATCTGGCCCTGTACGTGTGTTGTGAGTGCTGATGGCTGCCATGAACTCCCCTCATGTACGACGACACATCATGGTATATTACACCCTGAGCTGCTGCGGCTCCTGCAGCCATGCCCGACTCACACGAACACGCGCTCGATACATGTATATATATATATATATATATATAATATCAGGAGTTAATGAGATTTGTCTCATTAACTCCTGATAATATAAATAAATAAATAAATAAATATATATATGTATAATATAAAGTTCAGTTTTCCAAATGCAAGTTAAAATACATAGAAAATATTGAAATGATATTGAACTGGAGACATAATTATGCAGTAAATATAAATATATAAATGGACGTGGGATATTTCGCTTTGAATTTAGAACCGATATTACAAGAAATCGATCTAGTTTTGAACGGATCCACGCTGCTTTCCCGCTCTAGTATTTTTTGACGAGTAGTCTGAACTCTCTCTCTCTCTCTC
>NW_014580288.1:3453-5560 GCF_000485595.1 Priapulus caudatus | reverse complement strand
TGTATATACATGTATATAATACGTTGATAATACGATAAATATTCCATATAATAATTGCAATTATTATAAGCAATAACACGTAACGATTCTATTCAGTAATTTGATAAAAGTATAAAGAAAGCTGCAAGCGTACAAGCAACAAGAATACATATATATTCTTACACATAAAATTTTACCGTGAACCCCAATAACGATACGGGATAATTACCTTTAATAATTAATTTGTTGAAATTGTACAATAATAATTCGTGGTCATTGCCAACAATAATTTGTGTAATAATTTGTATTATATAATGAAAGCCACAAATGTAAGGATAACATTTCTAATATTATACTTCTATTTTCATTTCTATCACTGAAATTTGTCAAAGGTATCACATAACATTTATAGATACAGTAAGAAACCATTTTTAGCGTGAATTGTAATTCTAAAACAATTATTTACGCGTACACTTAATACCCTGAGAATTTAGAAACAACGTCATCAATCGTAAACAAATTAAAGGCAACAATTGTCAACTAGCTACATCAACAACAACAACAACAACAACAACAACAACAACAATAAACCACAACAACAATAAACAACAACAACAACAAATTTCCAACATCACACGTCATCGTACGTGACGCCGACGCTGCCGCTGACGTCAGCTCCCGTAACACCGTCGCCGACGCTGCCGCTGACGTCAGCTCTCGTAACACCGTCGCCGACGCTGCCGCTGACGCGTCAACAACAATTTGTCCAGCAATTAATCGCGGCGGGACGCCGGCAGCAGCGGGTGGCGGCAGCAGCAGCAGCGGCAGCAGCGGCAGCAGCAGCGGCAGCGGGCCGCATGGGCGCTCACGAGGCTGCGTGTATGATTGCTTGCTGTCACAGCGTCGGTAGTGCGGCAATCTGTTACAGAGAGGCGGGGGAAGCACTGAATCACCACCGCGAGAGGGAGAGGAGGAGGAGGAGGAGGCGGGGAAGGGATGGTGAGGGAGAGGGAGGGAGGAGAGGGAGAGGAGGAGGAGGCGGGGAAGAGAGGGTGAGGGAGAGGGGGGAGGAGAGAAGGAGAGAGAGAGAGAGAGAGAGAGAGAGAGAGAGAGAGAGAGAGAGGGAGTCAGCGAGAGAAGAGAGGGAGGGAGTGAGCAACAGAGAGCGAACACTAGAGGTCGTAGAGGGGTAGAGAGCGGGGAAAGGCAAACGGACAGAGCAAAGAGAGGGAGACAGAGACTGAGAGAGAGGAGAGATGAGAGGAGTAGGGAGAGAGAGGAGGAGAGAGCAGCGAGAGAGAGAGGTTGAGAGAGAGGAGAACGCTAGAGAGATAGAGGGATAGACAAACGGAAACAGAGATAGAGAGTGGGGAGAGCGTATGCCGGAAATATCTACAGAACGAAATGAGAATAGGTAAGTGTGATAGATGAGGTAAAAGATGCGAGTGAGAGGGAAAGACAAGAGAGAGAGAGCAGAGAGAGAGAGATGAGAGAGAGCGAGAGAGAGAGAGAGAGGAGAGAGAGAGAGAGAGAGCAGGTGAAAGAGAAAGAGAGAGAGAGAGAGAGAGATAGAGAGAGGCGGGAGAGAGAGGAGGAGAAGAGAGAGAGGGAGAGAGGAGAGAGAGAGAGAGGAGGGAGAGGAGGAGCAGCGTGAAAGAGAGCGAAGGGAGAGCAAGAGAAGGGGAGAGAGCGGGAAAGAGAGAGGGAGCGAGAGAGAAAGACGAGAAGAGGAGAGAGGAGAGAGCGAGGAGAGGAGGAGAGAGAGGAGATATGAGAGAGGAGGAGTGGGCCAGGAGAGTAGAGGGATGGAGAGAGAGAGGAGTAGAGAGCGGAGAGGAGAGAGAGAGAGAGAGAGAGAGGAGAGAGAGAAAGAGAAGAGAGAGAGAGATGGTACGAGGGAAGTTTAACATATGTGTAGAGGATCCCATTATCTACACAACTCTATACACAACAAAATACTTACAATTACGCGCAGAGCATACACCACAGGAAACTGCACCGGGCGGAGCTCGCACCATACAAGAACGCACGCGCCGCAGCCCAGGCACGCATGCACGTAACGCACATATTCAGCTCTCAGAGGATACGTGCGACAAAGGTCGTTTATCTCGTGTAGTCGGTATATATA
>NW_014580288.1:0-443 GCF_000485595.1 Priapulus caudatus | reverse complement strand
TATATATATATATATATATATATATATATATATATATATATATATATATATATATTAGAACGAACTGTATCACCATCAATAGGAATATATGCGTGTCAGGTGTGTTTCCATTTTGTGCCGCTATTATGTTGTGGCGCGCGAGGCGTCATAGAGCGAATATGATGCACACATTAAATATTAAACATTTAATATGCGTAATGTACTTTTTACGTCATACGATCAAATCCATGTAGAGATGTATACTACTACGCAGTAAGCGGTTGCCGTGCCCGTGACCTTACTCTGTGTGCGAACATGTGTGACGGGTTTTACAAATATAATTTAATAATAATGCTTCTTCAATATCTACAGTAAAACGCATTACTTAGCTTGCAAGTGTTTACTCACTCTCTCTCCCTCTCTCTCTTTCTCTCTCGCTCGCTCTCTCTCTCTCTCTCTCTCTC
>NW_014580287.1:1734-18684 GCF_000485595.1 Priapulus caudatus | reverse complement strand
CACTGTAAACCTATGCCAGTTGCGTGTTTAGCTTGCACATGCGACACGTTCTTGGATCCTCCGGGACCATGCACCAAACACACGCCAGGTAAAATTAGAGGGACAATCTCACATTTCATCTATGCACACGCGGACACACATCACCGTTGCACGCTGCTGGTGTTAGTGCCGTTGCTATTTCCATCAAGTTGCCGGTGCTAGTTGCACATGCGACAACACCGTTGCCACCAACACACAGGTGTAAATTAGCAGGGACAATCCACATCATCTTGACACGCGACACACACACCGTGTGCAGGCATGCTGGTTTAGCGGTGTATCATTGCAGTGCATGTTAGTTTGCGACATGACCGACACACGTGCCACCAACACACGCAGGTAAATTTAGAGGGACAATCCACATCATCTTGACACGCGACAACACACACCGTTGGCAGCATGCTGGTGGTTAGCGGTGTAATCCATGCAGTGCCAGGTGCATGTTAGTTTGCACATGCGACACACGTGCCACCAACACACAGGGTAAATTAGAGGGGCACAATCTCAACATCATCTTGACCACGCGGACACACACCACCGTTGCAGCCCATGCTGGGTGTTAAGCGGCTGTATTTCCATTGCAGTGCATGTTAGTTGCCACATGCGACACACGTGCACCAACACACGCCAGGTAAATTAGAGGGACAAGTTCTAATCATCTTGACACGCGAGCACACACACCGCTTGCCAGCCATGCTGGTGTTTAGCGGTGCTAACCATGCAGGTGCGTGTAGTTGCACATGCGGACACACCGTGCCACCAACACACAGGTAAATATAGAGGACAATCCACATCTTACTTGACACCGCGACACAAAACACCGATTGCAGCATGCTGGTGTAGCGCGTGCTTACCGCATGCTGTATCCATGCAGTGCGTGTTAGCTTGCACATGCGCACACACTGTGCACCAACACACGCCAGCGTAAATTTAGAGGACATCCACATCATCTTGACACGCGACACACACACCGTGTGCAGGCATGCTGGGTGTTAGCGCCGCTGCCCCGTCAACCCGGTGTATCCATGCAGCTGCGTGTTAGTTGAACATGCGGGACACACGTGCCACCACACACACCGCAGGTAAATTAGAGGGACAATCACATCATCTTGACACGCGACACACACACCGTTGCCAGCATGCAGGTGGTAGCGCGTCGTATCCATGCACGTGCGTGTTAGTTGCACATGCGACACACGTGCCATCAGCACACGCCTAGCCGGTAAATTTAGAATCGTATACAATGGTCGTCATGCTTGAACATGCAGACACAATACCATTGGCGCATACTGGTGGCAGCTGCCGTCCGTACAATCTTGCGTCCGAGTAAACACGTGGCGCAGCACACAGCGATTCGATAGGTGATCACGGTTTTGACCAACCGGGCAAGTGATCTCCGCAGCATGTGTCCTCACATACAGTGGCAGAGGTTGTAATCATGGAAATATGCAATTTAGCCAGCAAGCATGTATATGGCTGTGTATGAAATCACTGTTTACTGGGCCATTTTTGGCAATGGCGCAACAACATTTATTTCACAGAGGAATCCCGTAAAGCGAGCAATGTATTAACTGAAAAACTTAATTATAATGTGCTAGGATCGCTGGCAAATAAACGCCCGGTTAGCTATGGTAACCTCTTTACAATTCGTAGGCGTACGTAATAGTTTGCAATCTACATTTTGAACTTTATGTGTATGAATATTTACTAGTGCATCATTATTTTCTCCTGGCTTTTTAATCGATCGATTCTTTCCTCAGTCGTTCAATATAATAGGGATTGATAACCGTAATAATGATTTATGAGGAAGATTGAAATCTCCGTAGAAACTGTTTGTAATGCCGGATGCGTGCATTGTGTGCAGATAACCCTTGGTAGCGTTGCAGTAGAAATTGTTCACTTACCGGCCATACATTCTAATTGCTAGGGTCGCATGCCGGTGTTCCGATTTTATCAATAAGTAATGTCTTGTGGATATGGCCAATCTTCTGACCTCGTATGCCCTGTTATGGGCAAAACCACACTTCCATTGTCCATAACCGACGCTCTTGGCATTGTGCACCATTCGCCCAAGACATTGTATTCGTATCCAGGCCAGCCTCAGGCAGCTCCATCCAATGGGGACATCTTTTTTAAGTTTAAACGTTTTAATTAAGAGTCAATCTAACTCGATACAATCATACTTCGCTTAACGCCTCCCCCTCCCCGACAACGTTGTTTTGTTATAACGTTTCGACTGTTTAGGTCCCTCGTTCGTTTCTATTACTTGGTATATTAAGTATTATCACTATTAAAATTATTAGTATAATCAAGTAATTTTTCTATTAGTATAAGCATTCTCATCTAAAGAGTGATACTGTAATTGTTACTACAATATATCACGTATAATTTGGTGGCGGTCCATTTCATGGTGAATGAACAGTAGCTCAGATGTGTAATACCGCAGAAATACATAGTAAGAAATACATACTATTATGCTATTGTTCTATTTTTGGGTACACGCCCGGCTGGTAAAGTCGTGACCATGGACCAGCAGTTAGTAGAGCCAACCAATTACAGGCAGTCGCGTATAGCGGGTTGACGATAAACAATAGGTAGGCGGGTCTCCAGTTTGGGTATAAGATCTCTTGCTTGGCAAGAGAGGAAGACAGAGAGACAGACAGAGAGTTCGCATTCCGATAGATAACTTACGATAGCTACAGACTGCACAGTCTTTTAGATAACCCCGACGACACAGCTTAAACCTCGTAAGTTATGACCGTATGCCCTGTCTCGCGTAAACCTTGTGTACGCATTTGCCCTGCTATGGGATTATACGTAGTTTAAGAGGTGATGATTAAAGAGGATAACTAGAATACGTATACCATTGTTGTTATGTTCTTTACAATATATGCTTGATAGACGTTAGCAAAGGGTGTTAGATATACACCCACGCGTAACCACTAACACGATCACGGTTCGCTAGCAGCTTCGCTACAGATGCAACCCTCGTCAGAGTAGGAAAGAGACTTCCACCGGGTCTCATTGACATAATTGTCACGCTCCCCACTCTCTACCACCGACCATTCACTCGTTTCACTGCTTCCCATCAGTGGGTAAAACACAAAATAGCTAGAATATCTCTTAATTACGGATTAATTTTGTCTCATCGTTTTTTGTGTGTATGTATAAGAGGCGTTTTCTACAAATAAGAGATCAAGTGAATTTATATGCTGTATGTGTAAACGTTAGGCAAATGAAGGTTAAGAAGCTAACTCGCGTCTTTTCTCTATTTCATGTGGTGGGGGGAAATTGATTCCGATTGGGAACGTTGCTTCCCTTAACGCTGTGGTTTACCGTAACGTAACGACGATGATGAGCGTGAGACTGTGCTTGACATGTTCACTGAGATCAGTACCGCAGGCAAATTACACGCGTGGCTACAGGGACTTAGCATTCAAGTACACGATTAAGATCGCATTACCTGGCAGAAAATTCTTCGAGTTGAAGAAACGTTGTACATTCGGATGCCGCTTTCTGGTTGCTGTCGTAACAAACAGCAGACAAATCATATTAACATACCGCGTTATCTTTAATTAGTATTATGACGCATATGTTTTTTCGTTATTCTAAGTGAATCTATCGCTGTTATTTTGCGTTGTTCTAATGCCCAGTATCCGCCCGACGTAAATTTTACTTAGTGTTTTAAGTCAGCAAACGTCAATGGTATGCTTACTTAGCTGAGGTGTATCGATCGGTAGATGACATTCAATTCGAAGAGGACACTTGTGTAGATTAAAATTGTGTGAATATGGGTGCCACTCGATAAACAAACAAATCCACACTCTGATGTACGATTGGTACTTTCCATAGACATCAAGCCTGCAGTGAGCAAGAGTGTGCATGGAAGCAAACATAATCTGAGAGAAGCAGCATGCGTGTGGAGGGGAAGGCAGCATGCGTGTGTAAGCAGCCAGCAAAGTGTTGTGCAGCGGAGCGCATCATGCGTGTGCAGGGAGGCAGCATGCGTAGTTCTTGGCAGGGGGGGCAGCATGATGTGTGCAGGGAGGAGCATGTGTGTAAGCAGGGCAGCATGTGTGTGAAGGGAAGCGCAGCCATGTGGTGTGAAAGGAGGCGCATGTGTGTTGTAAAGAGCAGCATGTGTGTGCGGGAGGGCCAGATATGTGTTACAAGGAGAGATGTGTGTGCAGGGAGCGCATGGTTGTCGTGCAGGGAGGCGCATGGTGTGCAGGGAGGAGGCATGTGTGTGAAGGGGGCAGCATGGTGTGTGAATAGGAGGCAGCATGGGTTGTTGCAGGAGGCCAGATGTGTGCAGGGGGCAGATGGTTGTTGCAGGGAGGCAGCATTGGGTGTGCTAGGAGGCAGATGTGGTGTGCAGGGAGGCGGCATGGTGTGGGACAGGGAGCAACATGTGTGTGTAGGGGGCAGCATGTGTGTGCAGGGAGGAGCAGCATAGTGTGTGCAGGGAGCATGTGTGTGTAGGGAGGCAGCATCGTGTGTGCAGTGGAGGCAGCATAGTGGTATGCATGGAGGCAGCATGTGTGTGATGGGAGGCAGTATGTGTGTGAATGGAGGCAGCATGGCGTGTGCAGGGGGCGATGGTGTGCAGGGAGCAGCAATGTGTGCAGTGATGAGGCTAGGCATTGCTGTATGTGCCAGGGAGCAGATGAGTGTGCAGGGTAGGCAGCATGTGTGTGACAGGGAGGCAAGCATGTGGTTTAAGGCAGTGCAGCATGAGTGTGCAGAGGGAGGCAGCATGAGGTGTGCAGGGAGGCGCATGTGTGTGCAGGCGAGGCAGCATGTGGTAAGCAGGCAGACGATGGAGTGTGTAGGATTGCGCATGGGTGTGCGGGGAGGAAGATGTATGTGCAGGGAGCAGCAGAGTGTGCAGGAGGCAGCGCATGTGTGTGCAGGGAGGCGCATGTGATGTAAGAAGGAAAGATGAAGTAGTGACAGAGGAAGGACAAGCATGAGTAGTGCCAGTGGAGGCAGATGTGTGTGCAGGAGAAGGAGCATGTGTGTAAGAAGGCAGCATGGTGTGTTAGGAGGCAGCCTATGGCGTGTGCAGGGAGAGAATGTTGTGTAGGGAGGCAGCATGTGATGTAGGGAGAGGCATCATGAGTGTGCAGTATATAGCAGTAATTGTGTTAGGTGGCAACACGGAGGAAGTTAAGAACCTGAGCAGGAGAATGCAGGGCGGCAGAAGTATAAGGCTGGCTAACAATGACGTGAATTAGAAACCATTACAAAAATGCTCATAACAGGATGGTGAAGACAAGCCACTAAGTTGAAATATGTATCCCGTCCGGCGGAATCCGGAAATTTGAGTCAAGAGAAAATGTATCGCAAGGAGGCGGAATTAATTCACACGAAATTTGTCTCACAGCAAACTGGCCATAGAGAAAACTAAGCACAGAAGATTTTTACATAAAAATTGACCGCACGGAAGAGTAGTCACAAATGTAAATTTTCAAGGTAGAGCTCGGTAAATTTCCGGGTAACGAGAATTGAGAAAGGGTGGCAGAGGAGGAGCGTAGATTGAGAAGAATGAGAAAAGATTGCGGTTAAATTGGTGGAGGACCAGCAATAATTAGGAGAAGAGTTCGGAAAATGAGAAGAAGGGGGTGGGTGAGAAGAAATGTTAGCGAGGCGGGAATGTACTGGAAGAAGAAGCCCTAGTGAAAGAAGGAGGAAGCAGTGGCAATATCGAGAGTTTGGCTTTAATAGTAAAACAATTTTCTGTTAACAATTCCAGATCATAGTTTGCACTGTAACATAGTTTTGTGACAAAATTTTACTAAATTCCCATCTTAGCCACAGCCCGTGCGCAAGGTCATATCAATCAACATTTTCGATAAGTCTTTTTAGTACCAACCCCAATATCTATTGTGATACCCTTTTATCCCGCAAAACATAAACGGACTAAAGAAAGATCTGTTTGAAGCTGTTCCGTGACATACACGTCTGCATGTGCGGACTTCGATCTGGCTGGGCCGTATTATCGTTGGCAGTATAAGGGGCCACATAAAAAGGCAGGACGACAACTCGGGATGGTCAGCCAGATGCATGACTGCATAACGTATAAAGAATGAATACACAGGTGGACAGTCGTTATACAATTAGACAACAGCCTGTAGATTATATATATGAACAAACCGAAAGAGAAAAAAAAAAAAAAAAACAAGATAATTTGAAGATAATAAATACAAAAAAAATAAAAAAGAAACAATGATGACAATCAAGGACAAAAACATATGTGAGAATACCATTATTCGTTATTCTAGCTACTATTTAATCAACCGAATATTCCCAGTATGCTTTGAAACACGAGAAATTAAAATTCACTCCATATCTAATTTCAGTCAATTCCTAACCAACGATCTCAATGAAAATTTTGTGCACAATATGAATTATCTCTACTCTCTTCTCTCTCTCTCTCTGCTCTCTATCTCTTCTTCATTTCTCTTCATATATATATATATATATATATATACTTATATATAATAATAATATATAATTAGTATATATAAATATATATATTAATATATTATCTCTCTCTCTCTCTCTCTTATTATATATATATATATGTATATTATATTATGCTATAATTATCTATTGTATTATAGTATATAGTATTATTTTAATATAAGTATTACCATTGTAATAGCTGACTGGTCCGAGATTACCGTAAGCGATGGGGTCTTTGTTCGTGGTGGGATAGCGTGACCTTTCTGTTATCGAGAAAGCTGTAAAGAGACAGGATAAGGTTGTAATGCATAGTTAGCGTGCATGTCTGTATTGATTACTGAACTGACGAAACATAGGTAGGTAGGGTGGATTGATTAGTATATGGACAATAAGCTTTTGTTCAGTAAGCAGTTACGCAGAATTGCAGGAGGCGCTATGTGGTTTTTATAGCCTATTAACAGTTACTAGATACTAGCGATACATGTATGTAAGCATGATGTGTCATTTATTAGCTTTGATATTTTATATTAGTAGTTGATTATAAGCGAGTGGTGGTCGTGCGCGGAGGGTAGGGAGGAGAACGGAGTGGTACGAGGTGCGTTATTGCAGATAATCCTGGTAACTAACAATACATCTTTTAAACAATACAATGTGTATGTAGTAGGTAACTAACAACTGTGTAATTAATTCAATTTTCATTTTTAATAATTCTATAAAAATCAATTAATATTTCAATAATTTATTTAATATAATGTCATTTCAGTTTACAAAGTAAAAGTGTAACTAATTAAAAAATTAAAAAATAACAAAATAAATAAGGATGATATTTTTGAATGTGCTTCTAATCAATAAACATGTAATTGTTGAAAGTCATAGCCGTTGTGGTGGCTCTTTCCGGAGACTACAATAACACAGTGATATGTTTAGAAGGTGTTAACAACTACAGTGTATTGTTTGAGAGTCGCTAAACAATACACAGTGTATTGTCAAATGCCTAAAACATACAACACACTGTGTATTGTTGCTAAACAGGATTATCTGGCGTTATCAGTTGGTTGGCAGAATCAGTGATCCTGTGCCGGCTTTAACCGGCACTTTCCGAGGTTACAGGAGCGGTGGGGCGGTGTCGAAGATGTTAATTGCGGTTGTCGCAGGGCGTTACGCGGACATGAAGAATTAAGTGCGCTGGCGCGTAACGGAGCCGCCAGTTGCCGCGCGAAAAGATGGAAGTGTGTGTCTCGGCTGTGTGTGCTGTGTCGTATGGTCTTTTGTTTGTGTGTTAGTTTTGACAGTTGCGGTGATATCGTTGTAGTGATGGTTTATCGTATATTTTCATGATCCACGGAATTTTGCGGACATTGGACAACCTGGATATGCCTTCATATTAGTAGAGCCCTCATGGAGAGGGATGCATGGTGGTAGTATATCTAATTATTGTGAATTATGTCTGTGTGTTGTGCTGTTCTCGGTGCAAATGCAATATGAGGCACTCTAGAAATGTCCGGACTTTCGAGTAGGGGTACTTTTGTGAATGTCATGCCGCATTGGATTGACCTCTGTGTATTGACGCAAAAAAAAAAGACGCGAACAACGCCAAAGAAAATGAACGACTGCAGCAGCATTAAATATAGGGCCCCTGACAACACAGGTATCAAGTCACGTTCCAAACAGATTCAGGCTTGCACTGACTTGCATTTTACTGCAACAAAGCATAGCTGTTAGATAAGTAAATAAATAATATAAATAAATTAAATAGTAGATAGTTAGTAGATATTTATAGATAGATAGATGATTAGATTATATCTTTTTGTGTATTTTTCTTTAAAACCAAGTTGGTCACAACTGGCGCGTTTTATTTCCGGGCAACCCGGGATATCATGCTTAGTTATTATATATATATATATATATATTATATATATATATATATATATATTATATATATATATATGGCGCGCGCAGTTTGTGTATTGCAGTAAGTATTTCAGGATTTTGCGTCTATTAAATTTAGACATTTTTTTTCTATCGGGAAGTTGAAAAATCGTACGGGAATTTTAATACCGGTTTTTGGCGCTTCGTCACTTGATGTTTGCCAAAATAATCGCGCTTACAAAATCATTTAACAAATATTTGCGATGTTAATATGTGGTATCTTGCATGGTAAGTTTGGCCTGGTATAAATTGCCAACCACGGCTATACGCTACGATCACATTCCGTTAAAGTATTGATCAATCAACTTATCTTAAAGATTACGCTGTATTGAATCCATTTGATCCCCAAACGGACCGTGTGAGTAGACATTATATGTCCTAGGATTGGGATCAGCGACCAAGACTGAATCGGGGTGTTTGGATGCATTTATTGGTAATAAATTCGACATCGGTCCTGCCAGTGTTATTTTGATTAATACAGGACAT
Organism: Priapulus caudatus; assembly: GCF_000485595.1. Taxonomy (NCBI): domain Eukaryota; kingdom Metazoa; phylum Priapulida; class Priapulimorpha; order Priapulimorphida; family Priapulidae; genus Priapulus; species Priapulus caudatus. The sequence goes on along the minus strand of NW_014580287.1, from coordinate 9,762 downwards.
GTTGAAATCTCGCAACGGGTATATATACATTAGCCTCGTCGGTAGATTTGCTAGATCAATAGGTGTGAATTATTTCTGTTCACTTTTACAAAACTGTCTGTAAAATAATTTTTTTTGCCGTATTGAGTTAAAGCGGAACAGTGCGTATTTTGCTACCGTAGAGTAGATACACTCGTTTGCATTACATGTATACGTACCATGGCCACGACATAAAATGTCGTAAGTTACGTCGGCCTCTGTTAATTTGAATAAGGATTGATTTCCACGTTTATATAAATTGTGCTTATATGTTGCTAATGAGATTTTAATAAATATCTATACAATCATAGAGTTTCCGTAACGGCTTACTCGACTTCATGCAAATCACTCACAGGGGCTCTTGGACAAAAAAGTACAGATAAAGCGCGTCAGCGCAAACGGTGTTTATGGAATGTCAACGCATAATATATATACTTATATATATATATAATATATATATATAATTTTATCTTTCATACGCCGCTCGCGTCATGGCCATACGCCGCTCTGATCTGACCAAGCGCTCTGTCGACCTGATTAATACTTCTCGTTCTGTCCTGTCGCATACCGCCTGCTCTGTCACTGCTATGCTTCGTTCTGTCATCTGTCATACCGCGTCTTGTTACCTCATTATATCTATATTATTTATATTTTATATATATAATGTCCTGTTGTGGTTGGGCACTCATGCTCTCATGTGTGCTGAGGGAAGTCATAGTGCCCGAGCGGGTAGCTGAGGGCACTTCCTTCCAAAGCAACCCTTATGCAGCATAGTGCCCCCCAACAACAGGCATTAAGTTTTTAGTACATCACTTGGACTTTGCAATGCTACATCTGGCAAATATTGAATGTGGAATAAGAACAAAGCTTTTTGAACAAACAATTTCAATTTGTATTAAACTGTCTTACGTCACGAATTTACTAGCACGCAAGTAGTATATTTGGGCTGTGTTATTTTGTACAAATAAATGTATGAAAATACAATTAGTTGTTTCTGGTTTATTTTCATGTTATATACCTTCTTTTTAATCTCCCTATTTTTGCCGGCGCTTCAGACTGTAACAAAACGCTCGACCACAAACAACAATCAGCCATTTAATTCGAAACTTTTGCCGTGGGCAGACGCAGGAGATTCTACGTGTGAACCACATGCGTTTATAATAACAATTGCGTACGCGAAAGGCATAGTGCCCGGCCCCTCAGGCGGGCACTATTTGCCTTCATTAGTACCTGCGACGTGTATTCATGGAATTTCAAACGATTTATCAGTACAGGTGATGCATAAATATATTTAGTATATTATATATATCATATATATTATATATAACTATTATATATATATTATATATATTCAGAAGCATCGAGACATCATCAAAGAATTGACAAGTTATTTTATGAAGGCGCTAGCGTAAAATCACTTCATCCGGTCTAGACCTCCTCGTCTCTCGTGAGTTGTCGTCCGTTCACCTCTACTACTCGTGAAATTGTCGGCCTTGATCAATCGCCTGCCAGCGGGGCGGACAGGCGAGAAGGAGGAGGGTCGTAAAAATAATCCTGTTTAAAACCATGTATCGTTTTTGAAAGTGCCTAACCCGTTCATGATGAGCCGAGAGGTCAGCGATGCGCGAATTCGAACGCGGCTGATAGCTATAGAGGTTATTTGAGGGACGCCGTATAGTTTGAGCATATAGAGAATAGGGGAATTAATCTGGTCGCTTTGCAAATTAGCCACGGGAAAAACTGATGTCACGGGAAATTAGTTGTTCACAAATAGTAAACCTCGGTTTATCTTACTACTGCAAAGAGTAAGAAGGGGCGAGCAGGGGAGAGAGAGCAGAGGAAGTGGAGCAGGAACGAAGGATAGAGCGAGAGAGAGAGAGAGAGGGGAAAGGGAGAGAGGGAGAGAGAGAGAGAGAGAGATAGAGAGAGGGGGTGGCGGATGATGTAAATTAAGTTAGCAGAGACCAAGAGAAAAGAAGTTAAGGGGACAGGAACGAGAGAAAGGGCAAATACGGGTGTGAAGACGGAGAAAGACGGTAGAGGAGATGCAGCGAAGAGGTAGGGAAGCACGATAGATGTGGCAGAGGAGGAGGGAGGAGAAGGTGGATCGAGTAGGTAGAGTGGAGAACATGGAGAAGGGGAGGAAAGGTGATAAGAGAGGTAGAGAAAAAGAGAAGCTAAAAGAGTGGAGAGAAGGTGAAGAAGGAGGGATGATACAGGGAGTTAGGAGGAAAAGAAGACGGGATATATATTTATTTTACCCCCCCCCAGCGGGTTTAATGGCCAAGGAAACTGAACGGAGATGAAGGAAGGCGCGGTGCGGGGGCTGCTCTGCAGGGTAGGAGAAAGACGCGGTGCGGGGGCTGCTCTGCAGGGTAGGAGGAAGACGCGGTGCGGGGGCTGCTCTGCAGGGTTGTGTGCAGGGAGGCAGCATGTGTGTAGGGAGGCAGAATGGGTGTGCAGGGGCAGCACGAGTGTGCAGATATGCGCAGTAATTGTGTAGGGTGGCAACAGGAGGAGTAAGAACTGAGGCAGGAGAATGCAGGGCGGCAGAAGTATAAGGCCTGGCTAGACAATGACGTGAATTAGAAACCATTACAAAATGCTCATACAGGGCTGGTGAAGCAATGCCACTAACGTGAATATGTATCCGTCCGGCGGAATCCGGAAAATTAGTCACAGAAAAGTTTATCGCAGGGGAAATTAATCACACGAAATTGGTCTCACAGAAAACTGGCCACAGGAAAACTAAGCACAGAAGATTTTATAACATAAAAATTGACCACACGGAAGAGTAGTCACAAATAGTAAACCTTCTCAAGAGTAGAGCTCGGTAAATTCCGGTAACGAGAATTGAGAAGGCGGCAGAGGAGGAGCGTAGAATGAGAAGAATGAGAAAGATGCGGTAAATCTGGGTGGAGGACAGCATAATTAGAGAAGAGTTCGGAAATGGAAGAAGGCGTGTGAGAAGCATGATTAGGAGGGAATGTACTGGAAGAGAAGCAGGAAAGAAGGAGGAAGCAGTGCAAATATCGAGGTTTGCTTATGTAAACAATTTTCCTGTTACCAAATTCCGATCACTAGTCTGCCTGTAACATAGTTTTGTGACAAAATTTCCTACATCCCATCTTGCACACCACGTGCGCAAGTCAATTCATCAACATTTCGTACGTCTTTTAGTACCAACCCCATATCTATTGTGCTCACCCTTTTCATCCCGCAAAACGTAAACGGCATAAAGAAAGTCTGCTTGAGCTTTCCGTGACCATACACGCTGCAGTGCGGACTTCGATCTGCGCCTGGCACGTATTATGTGGCAGATAAGGGGCCACCCATAAAAGGGCAGACGAAACTCGATGGTCAGCAGCATGCCATGACAGTGCGTGATGTCACAGATGCGCGTTATACCTGAAACACCCTGTAGTTGATTGGCAAGACCGGGCAACAAACGATCAATTGAAGTTCAATAGATGATGGCATCAGCGCAATATGTGGACTACAATATTCGTTTTCTGCTCTATTTACTCAACGATACTTCCAGTATGCTTTGCAAACACGAGAATTAATTCAATCACATTCTAATTTCATCAATTCCTAACAGCGATCCATGAAATTGATCACAATATGCATTATCTCTCTCTCTCTCTCTCTCTCTCNAACATATAATACCCGTTTGGTAATATGAACGTGTTAATATACAATCTTAACCCTATTTTTTCGTTACATTCGGAAATGTCCGAGGAGGCTAGAAAATCCGAGGGAGGCAATGAGTAGAGTTGAAGAAGAGATGCGGCGAGAAGATACACAGAGGAAGATTCTGATTACGGGCCCAGGTAGGATAGGTAGAATGGTTGGAGGAGGAAAAAGGCAAATTGTAATAGGAGAAACAAGAAGGATGGGGGAAAGTGAGGCGACGAGAGAGAAGGTACATTACATTAGGAAGGGAATGTGCTGGAAGAGAAAGCAGGAAGGAGGAGGAAGCAAAGATAGCAAATATCAAGGTTGCTCTTATGTGAACAATTTTCCTAGTCACCAAATTCCGATCAACTAGTCTGGGCCATGTTAACATAGTTTTGATGGAACAAAATTTCCTACAGCCCCATCCCTGCCACGACACACGTGCGCAACGTCCAATTTCATCAACCACTTTCGTACGTCCTTTTAGTACACGAACGCCCATATCTATTGTGCTCACCACTTTTCATTCCGACAAAACGTAAATGGAATAAAGAAAGTCTGGCTTGAGCTTCCGTGGCCATACACGCTGGGCAGTGGCGGACTCGATCTGCGCAACATGCACGTATATAAATACACATAAAAGGGCAGACGAACTCGCATGGTCAGCAGCATTGCCATGCACAGATGCGTATGTCAACAGATGCGCGTAGAACCTAGAAATCAACATGTAAAGTTGATTGGCAAGAACCGGGCAAGCAAACTCAAGAGTTCTGCAACACAGATCAAATTGAAGTTTCAAATAGACTGACGGCATCAGCTGCAATATGCTGGACTACAATATTCATTCTCGCACTCATTGCCTCAACGGATACACTCCAGTATGCTTTGGCAAACTACGAGACTAATTTCAAATTACATTCTAATTTCATCAATTACCTAACATAACAGGTGATCCCATTGAAATACGCGAGTAAAATAAAGGGAATCCCTTCCCTTTTATCTAACTCCTGATGAAATTGATGCGCAATACAGTACATTCATAACAGTATATATATATATATGTTGTGTGTGTGTGTGTGGTGTGTGTGTGTGTAGTGTGTGTGTGTGTCTGTGTGTGTGGTGTGTGCTGCGTGGTGTGTGTGTGTGTGTGTGCGTGTCGTGTGTGTGTGTCGTGTATATATATATATATATATATATATATATTATTATATCTTCGTCATTATTTTTATATAAGTAATTACCATTAAAGCTCTGGTCGAGACTTCCGTAAGCATGGGGTCCTTGTTCGTGGTAGCGTGACCTCTCGTTATCCGAGAAGCTGTAAGAGACACGATAAGGTTGTAATGCATAGTTCGTGCATGTTGTATTGTTACTGAACTGACGAAACATAGGTATAGGTAGGGTGGATTAGATTGGTATATGACAATAGATTTTGTTAGTAAGCAGTTACCGCACGCAATGCTAGGAGGCATGCGCGTTATAGCCTATACAGTTACAAGAACTAACCATACATGTATGTAACGCATGATGTATTATTAGCTTTTGGTAGTTTATATAGTAGTGATTATAAGCGAGTGGTGGTGTGCGCGAGGCTAGGAGAACGGGTGGTAACGAGGTGGTTATCAGTTGGTTGGCAGACGTGAATTTCTACGCACTCAGTACTAAGAATGGAGGATTACAAGTTGCGAGGACGTGGCAATATGAAGAGGGAATTGAGAGACTGCTGCGTTTCCTGAGAGACGAGGCAGTTGCCCGCGAAGAGATGAAGTGTGTGTCTCCGCGGGGCTGTGTGCTCGTGTCGTTCTCTTTACTTGTGTGTTAGTTTGAAGTTCGTGTATATTTGGCGTTAGATTTTAAATCGTATATGTACGTCTCAACGGATATTGCAATATCACAACCTGTATTTGCTCATCTATAATAGAGCCCTCAATGGAGAGGGGTGCGGCTAGTATTTATATATATATATATATATAATATAATATATATATATAATGAAATACATATATATATATTAGTGTGTGCGTGTAGTGTGTGTGTGTTTGTGTGAGTGTGGTGGTGTGGTGTGTGTCGCTCGTGTGTAGTGTGTGTCCGTGTGGTGTGTGTGGGTCAGAGGTTTCGTGTGTTGTCGTGTGCTGTGTTGTGGTGTGGGTGGTGTGTGTGTGTGCTGTGTTGTCGTGTGTGTGTGTTGTCCGTGTGTGTGATGTAAGTGTTGCCAGGCTTTTAGCGTCTATAATTATATATATTAATATATATAACGGATAGATAGATAGAATAGATAGATATATAGAAGTATAAATATAGATAGGACCACTATACGATCTTATTCTACAGGAGATAGTAATAGTATGGTAACTTAGATAGATATGAATATTATATTATCGGAATAGATAGATAGCAGGTAGATAATAGCATAGATAAAGGATAAGATACGAATAAGATAGATTAAGATACAATTGATGGAGGGAATAATTGAGAGAAGATAGATAGATAGATAAATAAGTACTAGAAGTCATACAGATAAGATAGATAGATAGATAGAAATAATATGATAAGATTAGATACGATCAGCAATATTATACGCATCTAGAAGAACCAGGGATCACGATAGATAAGAATAGATAGACTAGATAACGAATAGATAGATAGATACGATAGATAGCATAGATAGATAGATAAATAAGATAAGATAATAGATAGAATAGATATACGATACGATAGATAGATATCGATAGATAGATAAGATTAGATAGATAGATACGATAGAATAGATAAGATACGATAGATAGATAAGATAGAATAGATCCAGATAGATGATAGATAGACCAGATAGGACTACGATAATGAGATAGACTACGCCGATAGATAATTATCTCACGATATGATACGATAGACTAAGACTATACGCAATTAGATTAAGACTAGATAGATACGCGAGAGGGGTAAGATACGATATCAGATTACAACATAGAATAGATCAGGATAGATACGAGATAATACTGTTTGGGTATTTTTCTTAGTCAAACTCAAAAGTGGACAACTCAATCAACTGAGTGCTTTAATAATCCCTAAGATATTATAGGTTATATAATATAATTAATATATAGTTAGATATATATACATATATTCAAAAATTATTTTTGTGGTATACACAATAATCTACAGATAATCTATACTACTATACATTCTGGGAGCGCCACTATATCATATAAACTGCAGCGCGCTGATGCCGACATAAAGATGGTGTGGCATGGCAGTGTTTATGTTCAGAGACATCAAAAGCCAGAACGATTCTTCACTGTCAAAAAAAACATAAGCGGCACCTTAACTGTGTCCGGCCTTCGGTGTAGAAATCGAGTCCGAAACACGAATTTAACAGCCAAGTTGAAACACCTGTTAGTTTTGTGCGGCGATCGTGTGCGAGGGAATGCACATTTGACAGATCATAGTTCGCAGCAAAGATAATCGCCGCATACGACCCCGCCCCTACAAAATCATGAACACTGCACTACAATAATAGCGAATGTTACTCACGGTAAGAAAGAAATCTAATGCCAGGATTAAACGAAATCTGTCGTGCCATGTAACCGGACGTTGCCCACCCTGGCCTGCGTATAGAGTTGCCAATGAGCGATCCCGCACCCGGCTCCGTCGGTTCTACGTGGGAAGCGGTAAGCCTACCAAGCCGCTGTGATCGCGTTAAAACTGAGTCTATTAAGGCAATGTAACGCCACATCACTTATCACTGATTAGCTCGACCCGAATGTACTTGTAGATATCTCTTATCTAAACCAATTACGCTGTAGATTGACATCATTGATCCAACCAATCGAGTATGAGTAGACATGTCAATGATAGCCTAGGCATTGGGATCAGGCGCTCAGAGCCTCCCAGCCGGCAAAGACTGAATAAGTGTGATAAGCAATTTATTAAGGTCACTGATTCGACATCGGCCCCTGCAGGTGTTAGTTTTGATAATTACATACACCTACTGCCGCACCACATAAACGACCGAAAAACACCATCTAAAATCACCCCGCAACAACCCACGACCCCGCACGGGTATACTATACCCACGCAAACCGACAGCTTGCCTCTTGGCCAGATTTTGACTCAATACGGTGGTGTGAAATTATTTCCTGCTTACATTAAACAAAAGTCTGTAAAATAACATATTTTTTTAGCCACGCCAGCGAATTTCGAGCAGAAGCCCCGCCCGGAAAGAGTGCTTACTAGCCGAAACGCTACGACCCGAGGAAGTAATACAAATTATGATTATAACAATGTAATACGTACCTGCAATGGCCACACGAATAATAGTCGCATAGTACGGCG
>NW_014580287.1:0-1709 GCF_000485595.1 Priapulus caudatus | reverse complement strand
TCACAGGGCTCTTGGACAAAAATGTACAGATAAGGGTCAGCGCAACGGTGAATGGACGTAAACGACATAATATAGATATATATATATATATATATTATATTTATTTATTTATTTATTATTTATTATTTATTTATTTATTTTATTATTTATTTTTTATTTATTTATTGTATTTATTTATTTATTTATAATTATTATTTATTTATTTATTTATTTAGTTTATTTATTATGGTATGACAAGGCATCCTCAGTCACGCGGAGACTATGGATCATGCACCGGGTATTTATATTATACATACTATACCTTTTCTTACCCTGTTTATGTCACCCCTTTATGTCATACCCCACTCTGCACCTGACCATACCCCCCTGTTACCTTGTCATACTGCCGCTCGTCACCTTACCCATACTGCCGTTCTGTCATCTTTCTTACCCCCGTTATGTCACCTGTCATACCCCCACTCTGTCACCTACCATACCCCCCTCTGTCACCTACCATACTGCCGCTCTGTCACCTGTCATACTCCCGCTCTGTCACCTACCATACTGCCGATCTGTCACCTGTCATACCCCCGATTTTCGAGTTTAACGGCAGCACGCCGATTGTAACGGCCGCACGTGCGTCCTGTGCGGGACGTCGGCGTTGAGGCATTTCCCTGCCACGTCATCATTACTGATCTTTCTGTTTGTGTGACCTTTCTTTCTCTCCCTCTCTCTATCTTTCTATCTCTCTCTCTCTCTTTCTCTCAATCGCTCTCTCTATCTCTCTCCGACTCTCTCTCGTCCTGTTCCGCGTCTCTCGCCGTCTCTCTCGTCTCTCTCTCTTCTCTCTCTCTCTCTCTGTCTCTCTCTCTCTGTCTTTCTCCCTCTCTCTCTCTCTTTCTCTCTCTCGCTCTCTCTCTCTCTCTCTTTCTCTCTCTCTCTCTCTAGATCTCTCCGTCGGTCTCTCCCTCGCTCTCTCTCTCGCTTGCTCGTTCGCTAGCTTCTATCAAATATCACAGCGGTTATAAAGAAATAAATGGATGTCACGTGACATAGGACGAAGCCAATGACGTGTCTTCAAACATGACGCAGTATCTTTCTTCCTAAAGTGGAATGTGGTTTACTATATGCAATCCGGTGTGTTTGCATGGATTTCCGCGAGCGTATTTCAAGGCAACGGTCCTAATCTAAATAAGCAATTTACACGCCTCGCGAAGCAATATATTCGCCGACAAGAGTATAGTCATAAGTCAGACAAGTTATATCTAGAGCTCTATCAGGTTAGTTTACGTTAGTTACGCGGTGGAATTTATAATGATATAACCATATAAAATTACAGAATATTACAATTATACAATATTACACTGCGTGTTACATACGTTACCGAATGTTACATACAACGTTTCATCGTGACGCAGCGTTAGGTTAAGTTACGTTGCAACGATGTACGCGCGAGTTGAGTGACGTCTATGACGTTTGCATGATTCGATACTGTCTCATTCGCGCAAAATATTTATTAAAACGCGAAATTATGCTAATTGGTTTGCTAATTATCATTAATTGCCCATAGGTAGAACGCGATCAATCACACGGTCATATATATAGTTTGACGTGTTGCGAGTCTTAGCAGCAACATTTCGCAGAGATCGCCTGTGATCCACACACACATACAAACACACACACACACACACACGCACACACACACACACACGCACACACACACACACACG
>NW_014580286.1:12410-18686 GCF_000485595.1 Priapulus caudatus | reverse complement strand
TGAATGGAAGATACATACATACATATCATTAATAACATATCATACGATACATAGCATACATTAACGAAACTCAAATAATATTAGAATATATCACAACACGCACGCACGTGACACGCACGAGCACGCACAGCACGCAAACCACCGTCTAGACGAGGCACATGCACGCACGCAATACGACACACACACACAACACACACACACACAGCACACACAAGCGCCTCGTTGCATTGTAATAGCGTGCAAGAACGCGCAACTATCCTCGAAATCCACTGAATCCACGCACGCACGCACTTCGACGAAGCACCGCACCATCGTTGATCACACACACACACACAGCACACTCACTATGGCTTTGCGGATCCAGCGCTCGTTGCATGATAATAAGCTGCAAAGAACGCGCAACTTTTCCGCCGACGAAATCCAATTATGCACGCACTATCTACGCATCGCACGACACACAGCACACACACATGCCACAAGCGCTCGTTCAATTGTAATAGCTAGCCAAGAACGGCGGCAACTTCCCATCGAAATCCCTGAATGCACGCACTGCACGCACGGCACAGCATACTCACAGCACGCACGCTACACAGCACAGTTACTCACACACAACGCTACGTTGGCATGTAATAGCTGCAAGAACGCGGACAACTTTCCCTGCGAAATCCCTAGAATGCACGCACGCACAGCACGCAGATGATGATGGTTGGGGCGTGTGTCTAACGGCGCCCGTCTGGTGGCGTGCTGTTACGGCCAGCCGCTGCGTGCAGTTTCGTGTGTACAGCGCCGTCGCGTCGTGCGTGATTGTACGGCGCCCATGCGTGCGTGTGGAGCGGTGTACGGCAGCCGTCTGCGTGCGTGCGTGTGTACGTGCCCGGCGCCGTCTGCGGTGCGTGCATGATGTACGGCGGCCGTCTGCGTGCGTGCGTGTGTACGGCGCACGTCTGCGTGACGTTGCGTCTGTACGCCAGCCGCTGCGCGTGCGTGCATTGTCGCGCCGTGCTGCGTGCGTAGCGTGTGTACGAGCGTCGTCTCGTGCGTGCAGCGTGACGAGCGCCGTCTGCGTTGCGTGCGGTGGTACCATGAGCGCCGTTTACGTGCTGCGTGGGTGGCGTGGTGTACGCGCGCGTCTGGGCGTGCCGTGCGTGTGTACGGCGCCGATCTGCGTGCGTGCGTGTGTAGTCGGCGCGGGGGCGCGTGCGGCGTGTGAACGGCGCCGTCCGTGCGTAGCGTGTGTACGGCGCCGTCTGCGTAGCGTGGCGTGTGTACGGGCGCCCGTCTGCGTGCAGTGCGTAGTGTAGCGTCCGCCGTCTGCAGTGCGTGCGTAGTGTAACGGCGCCGTACTGCAGTGCGTGGCGTGTGCACGCCGCCGTCTGCGTAGCATGTAGCGTTGTACGGCGCCGTCTGCGTGCTGCGTGGTACAGCCGCCGTCTGCGTGGCGTGCGTGTGTACGGCGCGACTAGCGATGCAGTGTCGTCATGAGCTCGCCGCTTGTAACTTCAAAATCCTACGCAGGTAAGCCCGGCCTCCTGGACGTCGGAGAAAAGAAACACGCCCCATATAATATAGTATATATATAATATATTCAAAGGCGAATGCGTTTTAGCGTTAGCACTCTACTGCTATACTCAGCAACAGTCTCTATCTCTCTAGCTCTCTCTCTCTACGCGGCCTCATCTCAGTCTCATCGTTATCATCGTGCCGGATCGCTCAATCTCATCAAGTCTCATCTCTCTCTACTACCCACCCCCGTCTCTCTCTCTGCTCTCTCTCTTCTATCCTCTTCTACTCTCGTTCTATTACCTCATTTCTCATAGTTCGCTCTCATTCTTTCCCTCTGTTGAGTTCGCATACATTTCTCAATGCTTTCTACAATCAGTTCTCATCTCTTGTCTTACCCATCTCTCTCTCGTCTCTCTAGTTCGCATCCCTCTTGTTTTCTTTCCCTCTTCTGGTTAGTTCGCACTTCAGTCTCATCTCTCTCTTTCGTTCATCTCATGTTCTTCACAGCTCTCTCTCAGGTTCGAGCTCTCTATCTATTCCCTAATCTGTATTCATCACTTCATTTTTATTCTTTCTTGCTCCCCTCTGGCAGGTTCGCTGCTCTTTTTCATCCAGCTCGCACATAACTACTCTGTCTCTCCCTCTTCCTCCTCATCCTCTCGTCCTGACCTTCGTCAACCCCTCTCCCCCTCTCCTCTCTCCCCATTTCCTCCATATTCCCCTCTCTCCCGCCTCTCCTTCCTCTCGCTCCCGTCCCCTCTCGCTCTCTCTTGCGCTCTCCCCTTTCTCCAATCTTCCCCCTCTCCTCCTCTCCTACCTCTCCCCCTCTCCTCGCTTTCTCCCGCTCTCCCCCCCTCTTCCTCTCCCCCTCCTCCTCTCTCCCGCATCCATCTCCGACCTCTCTTCGTCTCAGCCCCTCTCCTCCTACTCTCCCGCCCCTCCCCCCTCTCTTCCTCTCCCCCTCTCCTCTGCTCTCCCGCTCCTCTCCGACCCTCTCGCTGCTCTCTCATCCCTGCTCCTGCTCCCACTCGTCCTTCCTCATCCCCCCGTCATCCTCTCTCTCCCGCTGTCCTCTCCCGGCCGTCTCTCCCACCCCTCTCCTCCTGCTCCCCCTGCTCACCGCCGGCTCTCTCGCCTCCTCTCTCGCCTCCATGGTCCTGCACCATGCGCACCCCGCGCGAGGAGCCTCTATCTTAGATGAAGATCGGCTCGTCCTCGTCCTCACTCCTCGTCGCTGGGAGACGGAGTCTCCGGCGATGATAACACCTGAGGGCTTCGTCATCACTGTCGTTTAATCCGTCGTACACCCATGTCTTATGAATAGCTGTCGCTCGCTACTGCCGCTGCTGCCGCCGCTGCTGGACTACTATCTGCTGTCTGCTAACGTACGCTGCTACTGCCGCTGCTGCCCGCGCTAACTGCTGGTACTGCTGCTGCCACGCTGCCAGCCGCTACTGCTGCACTACGACTGGCGCTGCGCTGCTGCTGTCTGCTACTTAGCCGCTCTGCGCGGCTGCTGCTACTGAACTGTGCTACTGCCGCTGCCCGCCGCTGCGCTGCTGACTGCTCTACTGCCGCTGCCGCCGCTGCTGCGCTGCTGCTGCTACTGCTGCATGCTGCTGCTACTGCTGGCTGGCTACTGCTGCTGCCGCCGATGCTGCTACTGCGCGCTACGCTGGCTGCCGCTGCCAGCCGCTGGCTGCTGCTACTGGCTAGTAACTGGCTACTACTGCTGCTGCGCTGGCCCGGCGCTGCATGCTACTACTGCTGCTAACTCTAGTACTGCTAACTAACTGCCTTTACTTTTGGGCTGCTGCTGCTACGCTACTACTGCTGGCTGCTGCGCTACTACTGGCTGCTGCGCTAGCTGGCTACTAGCTACTGGCTGCATGCTGCTGCTGCTGCTGCGGCTGCTGCTATGCTGCTGCTGCTGGCTGCTGCTAACTAGCTGGCTGCCGCTGCTGCTGCTACTGGCTACTACTTGCTGCTGCTGCTGCTGCAACTACGCTGCCTGCTGGCTGGCTGTCTAACACTGCTGCGCCGCGCCGCCGCGTGCTGCTGGCTGCTGGCTGCTGGCCGCTAGCTGCGCGCTGCATGCTGCCAGCTAAACTGCTGCTGCTACTGCTGCTAGGCCGGGCCGCTGCCGCCGACTCCGCCGCTGCGCCGCTGACGCGCGCTGCCAGCCGTCTGGCGCCGCTGCTGCTGACTGCTGCTAACTACTGACTGCTGCTGCTACTGGCCCGCCGCTGCTGCTGCTAAACTGCTCGAGAGCTAGAGGAGAAGAGGGAAGAGAAAAGAGGAGATGACGGGCAAACTTCATCCGTCTTCCTAACGCGTTTTCTACGCATGCACAACAGTCGCAAGAGAGGTATGAATGTGCTGGCTGCATGCAGCTGCTTTTTCTGGCTGCTGCAGCTGTGTGTATCGATCACCATGATGACCCTGTGTGACGTGGTTTCTCGCGTGTTTGCGTCGAAGCTGGCCGACCCCGGGATTTGGCGCGCCGCTGCTGCTGCTAGCTGCTGTCGGCTCTAGGTATAAATCGTGCGAGCATTAGTATAGGCGGTCGGTCCGTACGCTAGAGCGTCGTCATGCTGCTGCTGCTGCTGCTATGCGCAGCGCGGGTGGGGGTGGGGGGGGGGGCTGCCAACGGGGCATCTCAACGCAAGTTACACGTCTGATTACTCAAAGCATGCCCCGCCTGCTGTTCCGCAGCGTGCACTGGCTGCGTGTGCTGTGCGTTGACGTGCGTGCGTGCGGGGAGGATGGGGGGGGGTGGGGGAGGTGGAGTGCGGGCGGCGGGGAGGTGACGTGAGATGTTTGATAGTGTGAGTGTCTGTATGTGTGCGTGCGTGCGATGTGCGTGCTGGTGTGCGCGGGTGCGTGCGTGCGTGCGTGCGTGAAGTGCGTGCGTTGTGCACGCGAGCCATCGTGGACGGTCACGTACAGCGCTGTGGGGGGCTTTTAGCATAATTAAGACTAACGCCAATAAGCTGTGAGAGTCATGCGTGCGATGTGTGCGCTCCGTATGATGTGCGATGCGTGCCCTAAGCGTGCCCATGTGTAGTGTGTGCGTGACGTACCATATGTGTATGGTGTGTGTGTGCGTGGTCGTGCGGTCTCATTCTCTCTGAAGCGCTATAGTCATCCACCGCGCGAGGGGGCGCCACCGGCGTGCGATCGTTGCGACACCTGTTGCGTACGCCGCCGACGCCGATGACATAACAGTTTTGTCAGCTAGCGTGACACGTGGCGGCGCGTGGCGGCGACACGGCAACGAGGGAGTTTTCCTGTGTGATTAGGATAGTTCAGCATTCTCCCCCCCCTCCCTCATTCAGACGCTCAAGTCTCTCTCTCTCGTCATCGTCATCGTCAGCGTCAGCGTCGTCATCATCATCGTCGGCGGTGTCATCCGTCATCGTCGTCAGCGTCATGGTCGTCGTCGGCGGTGTCATCGTCATCGCGTGCACGTCGTCATCAGTCGCGTTCATCGTCATCGTAGGCGTCGGCGTCCTGCGAGCGTAGTTAGTGGTAAATTGCTGTCAATTGTCGCACGCATCGCATGAAGACTTAGGACGTGATGATGAGCGCAAATCTACTTGTGGCCATACAGAGCGATCGATGCGCTACGGTGGGCCTGGAAGCAGGAAGTGCCAGCGGCCCCAGGCGCGAGGAGGAGGAGGAGGAGGAGGGAGACGGAGGAGGAGGAGGAGGAGGAGCTGGAGCGGAGGGAGGTGACGGAGGAGGAGGAGGAGAGGATAGGAGGAGGAGGAGCTGGAGTGCGGGAGAGGAGGGGGTATGGAGGAGGAGGAGGGAGGTCGCTCTCCATCACTCTTTCTTCCCTCCTCCCTTCCCCCCTCTCCCTCTCTCCCTCACTACTCCGTCGTCATCTCCTGCCTCCTGCCCTCCTCCGCTCCTCTCCCCCCCGCTTTCTCTCTGCTCCCTCACTCCCGTACGCTACTGCTTTCTCCTCCCGCTCTCTCGCTCCATCCTCTCCTCTTACTCTCCCCTCGCTCTCCCTCCATCCCTCGACTCGCCCCTCCTCCCTCACTCTCCCTCTCCCTCCGGCCCTCCTCTCCCTCGCTCGCCATCCTCTTCCTCCTCATCCAGCATAATCCTCCCTCCCTCCTTACTCCTCCCTCCCTCTCCCTCCTCCCTCCTCCCCCCCCGCCTCTCTATCTCCCTCCTTCCTCCTCTCCCCCCGCGCTCTCTCTCTCTTTCTCCGCTTTCATGGGAGAGCGTACGTAGTGAAGCCGACCTCCCGCTGCTGCACCTGAGAGACGGCGTGCCAGCCAACAACAACAATATCCATTTTCTCGCAAAGCCGTTTCACCTTCGTCCGCACATTTACTCAGTCGCATGCGTGCGTGCGTGCGTGGGGGGTGGGGCGTACGCCAGGGGGCGCATGAGCACCTGTCACGTCGGCTCGCAAGTAATAGAGCCGTCATCGTCGTCGTCGTCGTCGTCGTCGTCGTCGTCGTCGTCGCGGTCGGCGGCGGCGGCGGCGGCGGCGGTCTGTGTTCTGTCACACAGCGTTTAAGCTTGCTCGTTGCGAGGCAGTAATAATGTGATGTTGACGAGGATGGTAGGATACGTGATAGATTGTATGCGCCGCGCAAGTTGTCAGGCAGTAGAGCGGCGTGCTAGTAAGTGGCTCTAGCTCTATCTCTCTCTCTATATATATATCTCTCTGTCTCTCTCTATATATCTCTCTCTGTCTCTCTCTCTCTCTTTCTCTCTCTCTCTCTCTCTCTCTCTCTCTCTCTCTCTCTC
>NW_014580286.1:10606-11490 GCF_000485595.1 Priapulus caudatus | reverse complement strand
CGACGACAATGCTGACGATGGCAACAATGCCAACGGCGGTGACGACGACGACAATGCTGACGATGGCAACAATGCCAACGGCGGTGACGACGACGACAATGGTGACGATGGCAACAATGCCAACGGCGGTGACGACGACGACAATGATGACGATGGCAACAATGCCAACGGCGGTGACGACGACGACAATGGTGATGATGGCAACAATGCCAACGGCGGTGACGGCGACGACAATGGTGACGATGGCAACAATGCCAACGGCGGTGACGACGACGACAATGCTGACGATGGCAACAATGCTAACGGTGGTGACGGCGACGACAATGGTGACGATGGCAACAATGCCAACGGCGGTGACGACGACGACAATGGTGACGATGGCAACAATGCCAATCCCCTCCTCCTCTCCCTCTCTCTCTCCCTCCCCCTCTCCCTCATTTCCCTTCTCATCCCCTCCTCCTTCCCCTCCTCCTCTCCCTTCCCCTCTCCCTCATTTCCCTTTTTATCCCTTCCTCCTTCCTCCTTATGTAGAGAGCAGCAGCAGCAACAGCTGTAGACTCGGCACCTGACTGCTGTGTGAACAGGCACGGCAGCTGGTTGCTGGTTGCTGCGGCTGCGGGCCACGGCTGCGGGCAGCGCAACCCGCAAACAAATTGCTTTTTCTCTCGTGAAATTTGCGAATCTCTTGAAATGATTCAATTTCTTCTTTCATTTCAATGCACGGCGAGCGAGCTCGATGCGACGTTTGTTAGCTGCCTGCGTCAAATACACACTGACGTTATACACGCTCTCATCTCCCTCTCACTGTCACTCCCTCTCACTGTCTCTCCCTCTCACTGTCTCTCCCTCTCACTGTCTCTCCCTCTCACTGTCTCTCCCTCTCA
>NW_014580286.1:8813-9117 GCF_000485595.1 Priapulus caudatus | reverse complement strand
TCTCTCTCTCTCTCTCTCTCTCTATCTCTCTCGTTCTCGCGCGCACACAGAGGACCAGGTTCGTCGCCAAATCCGCAGCGCCCTCTGCAGTCTTGTTACTGGCGAGATGCGGTCGACAGCGCCCTCTATAACCACGCGGGCTCACTCGGTTGGCGTAGCGCAAAAAACTGCGCGTGCCTGAAATTCCGTTGTCTAGTTCGCTGTGTGTAAAACCTGTAAGTGGTTTCCTGCGCGGCTGCTGGGTTTTTAACTGTTTTTCATTGTCTTTTTTCTTCCTCTCTCTCTCTCTCTCTCTTTCTCTCTC
>NW_014580286.1:6660-7572 GCF_000485595.1 Priapulus caudatus | reverse complement strand
CTCGCTCGCTCTCTCTCTCTCTCTCTCTCTTTCTCTCTCTCTCTCTCGCTCTCGCTCTCTCTCTTCGCTGCCGATAAATAATTTGGAGGTCGAACGCCGGTGGAGGACCACCGCTGTCCTGTACACTACTGCTGAGGGTAGTAGGGCTGATGTATGTGGCGGCGCTCAGTGACAGTGGCCCCAGCAGTCAGTTAGAATCGCTGACAGTCAGTGAGAGACTTACAGTGTTGGGAATACGCACAGAGCTGCTGGTAGTAGTCACGTGGTTTGTTGGGTCGCCGTTAGTCGGTCGTATAGCCGCCATGATTCAACGAATGATGGTTTAATGTTGCTGCCAAGCAATTGATGGGATGTCGTGCCTAAAGCTAAGAGCTCTGCTGCAGCACGCACGCACGCACGCACGCACGCACGCCAGTCACTACATCTCTGTCATCGGAAATGGGTTTCCGAAGCCATTTCGTAATGAAACGAAGCCGTGATTTGTATTGAATGGCCGCATTGCGGGCCGTCTACACCGCAAGCACGGTGGGTGGGCGGGCCGGGGGGAGGGGCGCGGGGAGGGAGTGGGGGAGGATCACAGACCGATTACTCCTTGTTAACAATAGGCTTCTCTCTCTCTCTCTCTGCTGTGGTAGTTACAGTTGTTCTTCTGTGGTCGCACGCGCATGCTCTTACGTTTGATACGACAGGAGGCTGGTGATATCACTGGAGTTACTTGATGCCATCCGCTGTCAGGACCCGCTCTCTCTCTCTCTCTCTCTCTCTCTCTCTCTCTGCTGTAGTAGTTACAGTTGTTCTTCTGTGGTCGCACGCGCATGCTCTTACGTTTGATACGACAGGAGGCTGGTGATATCACTGGAGTTACTTGATGCCATCCGCTGTCAGGACCCGCTCTCTCTCTCTCTCTCTCTC
>NW_014580286.1:1900-2719 GCF_000485595.1 Priapulus caudatus | reverse complement strand
CTCTCTCTCTCTCTCTCTCTCTCTCTCTCTCTCTCTCTCTCTCTCTCTCTCTCTCTCTCTCTCTCTGGCTCTCTCTCTCTCTTTCGCTCCCGTTCCCCCCGTCGCTGCTCCCCCCGCTCCCTCTAACACTCATTCTTTTCCGTCGCCTTGCCCGCTGGCAGCGTACGTCGCTTGCTCATTTTTGCTGCCCGTTTCACTCTCGCTCGCATTATGAGAGTTATATATGGAGGAAATTTGCTTCGAGCCCAGCAATTTTCGTCGTCATTGTTATGAGACGGCGTCGCGCGATGCGAGCGCGCGGCAGGGGGCGCTGTGAGGGCTTGCATGATAGGGAACTTCGCGATAGGCCTTTTCTTCCGATTTTCTCCCCTTTCGGAGAAATTTGCTCGTAATCGATTTGCGTGCAGGGGTATTTTTCTCGCGTGAGCGTGAGCGTGCGGGCGGGCGGCCCGTCTGTCGGTCGCTCCGTCGTCTGGCGGGGATAATAAACCGATATACATATGTGCGTGCGTGCGTGTGTGCGTGCGTACGTGTGTATGTACGTGCGATTATGCATGCGCGCGTGCGTCATTCACTGTGTGTGTGTATGCGTGCGTGCGTGCGTGTGTGTGTGCGTGCGTGCGTGCGTGCGTGCGTGCGTGCGTGCGTGCGTGCATGCAGGTCAATAGTCAGTCGTGCACGGCCGACGCACCGACTTCCATTTGTTTAACGGATTACTATGAGATTGTGCGTGAAGGAGAGAGGAAGAAGGGGGAGGGAGATAGTGAGGGGAGAGAGAGAGAGAGAGAGAGAGAGAGAGAGAGAGAGAGAGAGAGAGAG
>NW_014580285.1:18133-18697 GCF_000485595.1 Priapulus caudatus | reverse complement strand
ATGAAATATGCACTATGCACCTATGCACTATGCACTATGCACTATGCACTATGCACTATGCACTATGCACTATGCACTATGCACTATGCACTATGCACTTTGCACTTATGCACTATGCACTATGCACTATGCACTATGCACTATGCACTATGCACTGTGCACCATGTACTATGCACCATGCACCATGCACCATGCACCATGCACCATGCACCATGAACTATGCACTATGCACCTATGCACTCTGCACTATGCNCCATGCACCATGCACCATGCACTATGCACTATGCACCATGCACCATGCATAGTGAACTATGCACTATGCACCTATGCACTATGCACTCTGCACTATGCACTATGCACTATGCACTATGCACTATGCACTATGCACTATGCACTATGCACCATGCACTACGCACTAGGCACTAGGCACTATGCACTATGCACTATGCACCATGAACTCACAGTGCATAATACGCATGGCGCATAGTGGCATAGCGCATAGTGCATAGTGCATGGTGCATGGACCATGCACCATGCACTATGCACTATGCACTATGCACCATG
>NW_014580285.1:16108-16336 GCF_000485595.1 Priapulus caudatus | reverse complement strand
CACCATGCACCATTCATCATGCACCATGCACCATGCACCATGCACCATGCACCATGCACCATGCACTATGTACCATGCACCATGCACCATGAACTATGCACTATGCACCTATGCACTCTGCACTATGCACTATGCACTATGCACTATGCACTATGCACTATGAACTATGACCATGCACTATGCACTATGCACTATGCACCATGCACCATGCACCATGCACCATGCACC
>NW_014580285.1:13911-14497 GCF_000485595.1 Priapulus caudatus | reverse complement strand
TGCATAGTGCATAGTGCATAGTGCATAGTGCATAGTGCATAATGCAGAGTGCATATGTGCATAGTGCATAGTGCATAGTGCATAGTGCACTTTGCACTATGCACTATGCATAGTGCATAGTGATGCACTATGCACTATGGTGCATAGTGCATAGTGCATAGTGCAAAGTGCAAAGTGCATAGTGCATAGTGCATAGTGCATGATGAATGGTGCATGGTGCATGGTGCATAGTTCATAGTGCATAATGCAGAGTGCATAAGTGCATAGTGCATAGTGCATAGTGCATTATGCATTATGCACTCTGCACTATGCACTATGCACTATGCACTATGCACTTATGCACTCTGCATTATGCACTATGAACTATGCACCATGCACCATGCACCATGCACCATGCACCATGCACTATGCACTATGCACCCATGCACTATGGTGCATGGTGCATGGTGCATGGTGCATGGTGCATGGTGCATGATGAATGGTGCATGGTGAATGGTGCATGGTGCATGGTGCATGGTGCATGGTGCATAGTGCATAGTGCATAGTGCATGGTTCATGGTTCATCGTGCATGGTGCATACACTGTA
>NW_014580285.1:11802-12432 GCF_000485595.1 Priapulus caudatus | reverse complement strand
TGCACCATGCACCATGCACTAAGCACTATGCACTATGAACTATGCACTATGCACTAGGCACTATGCGCTATGTGCCATGCACCATGCACTATGCACTATGCACTATGCACCATGCACCATGCACTATGCACTATGCACTATGCACTTTGCACTTTGCACTATGCACTATGCACTATGCACTATGCACTATGCACTTTGCACTTTGCACTATGCACTATGCACTATGCACTATGCACTATGCACTATGCACTATGCACTGTGCACCATGTACTATGCACCATGCACCATGCACCATGCACCATGCACCATGCACCATGCACCATGCACCATGCACCATGCACCATGCACCATGCACTATGTACCATGCACCATGCACCATGCACCATGAACTATGCACTATGCACCTATGCATTATGCACTCTGCACTATGCACTATGCACTATGCACTATGCACTTATGCACTCTGCATTATGCACTATGAACTATGCACCATGCAATGGTGCATGGCGTGCATAGTGCATAGTGCATACACTGTGGTGCATAGTGCAGAGTGCATGGTGCATAGTGCATAGTGCATAGCGCATAGTGCATAGTGCATGGTGCATAATGCATAGTGCATAGAGTGCACCA
>NW_014580285.1:7148-7471 GCF_000485595.1 Priapulus caudatus | reverse complement strand
TCTCCGACTCAGCACAATGCACTATTGCCTATGCACTATGCACTATGCACTATGCACTCTGCACTATGCACTATGCGCTATGAGCTATGCTCTATGCACTATGCACTATGCACCATGCACCATGCACCATTCACCATGCACCATTCATCATGCACTATGCACTAGGCACTATGCGCTATGTGCCATGCACCATGCACTATGCACTATGCACTATGCACCATGCACCATGCACCATGCACCATTCACCATGCACCATGCACTATGCACTATGTACCATGCACCATGCACCATGAACTATGCACTATGCACCTATGCACTCTGCA
>NW_014580285.1:2187-2490 GCF_000485595.1 Priapulus caudatus | reverse complement strand
TATGCACTATGCACTATGCACTATGCACTCTGCACTATGCACTATGCGCTATGAGCTATGCTCTATGCACTATGCACTATGCGCCATGCACCATGCACCATGCACCATGCACCATGCACTGTGCTCCATGCACCATGCACCATGAACTATGCACTATGCACCTATGCACTATGCACCATGCATCATGCACCATGAACTATGCACTATGCACCTATGCATTATGCACTCTGCACTATGAACTATGCACTATGCACTATGCACTATGCACTTATGCACTCTGCATTATGCACTATGAACTATGCA
>NW_014580285.1:0-368 GCF_000485595.1 Priapulus caudatus | reverse complement strand
CAACCTTCGGTCCAACATGCACTATGCACTATGCCCTATGCTCTATGCACTATGCACTATGCACTGTGCACCATGTACCTATGCACCATGCACCATGCACCATGCACCATGCACCATGCACCATGCACCATGCACCATTCATCATGCACCATGCACCATGCACCATGCACCATGCACCATGCACCATGCACCATGCACCATGCACTATGTACCATGCACCATAAACCATGAACCATGCACTATGCACTATGCACTATGCACTATGCACCATGCACCATGCACCATGCACCATGCACCATGCATCATTCATCATGCACCATGCACCATGCACCATGCACCATGCACCATGCACCATGCACTATGCACCA
>NW_014580284.1:12148-18700 GCF_000485595.1 Priapulus caudatus | reverse complement strand
GTGTGTGTGTGTGTGTGTGTGTGTGTGTGTGTGTGTGTGTGTGTGTGTGTGTGTGTGTGTGTGTGTGTGTGTGTGTGTGTGTGTATGTGTGTATGTGTGTGTGTGTATAAAACCCCAATCAATTGTGTATTAAACTGGCATTTCAAGTTGACCTTACGTATATATATATAGTAACACGTACTCTCTTATTGTCGTTTACAAATGTACGTAGGCCCTATCTTAAATTTTATTGGGAGCTCCGCGCTTAGGCTTGCCTATATATGTATATATATATATATATATACAGTGTATATATATATTATAGAGTGTATCTATATTATTTCTATGGCATTTTCTGTGCGAAATATAGCTAGCAGCTCTGTGGTGGTGGCGCGCAAGTCAGAAATAACTTTGTTGAAGTAGATGTGCACCATACGTCGTTACTACTTATTTAAACTTAGCAAGAAGGACGGGTGGTGTCAATCTCAACTCTCCATGCTGGGATCAGTTGGAGATGAGTAAACAACTCGCAGTGGTGTACACAACAATTAAGGCCCAAGGGTTCCTTGTACGTACTGCATGACTACTGTATGTTAACCAGGACGCATTGATGATGTGGCGATGATAGACTGATAATGTATCAGCATGTGATAGAAACGTTTTGTGTACCATGTTTGCACTTGCAGCATAAAGATCAGCAGGCATTACCAACCGCTAAGGTCTACGTCTGTGTTCTACCCAAGGCTTGGGTAGCTCCAAGAAACGGTCTTGCTAGGGTTTATAGACAATCCGTCGCACAAACCTGGTCGGGCTAGGTCGTGGGCTACCTTATGCTACGGCACAGATCATAGTCATTGAGTCGCGGCCTGTCTAACTAACTATTACTATTAGTATTACAGCAGTAGTAACATGCACAGAGACAGAGTAAGAGACAGTCAAACGGATTAGCTACGTATAGTGTACAGTGTGTACGTAGCAGTGTAGTGTGTCGGTCAGTGAATCAGCCGACGCTATGGATCAATTTTGGATATGTCTCCCAGAACATGTAGGTTATTGAGAGTGCTAGTTCTAGAACTATATAGTCCTTCGCTTCGCCACAGGAAGCTGCCACAGCTCGCCTGTGGCGGACCGAAGGCGCTATAGTTCTAGAGCTATGACAGTGCCAAATGTCATTGCATATTGTCAAAGGGTTACCGGCCACTTCGGTTCAAGGATAGAGAACATGGGTCCCAATAAAACCAATGTAATTTACATCAATATAAATATAATATTACATCAATATAATAGGTTAGGGTTATGGTTAGGGTTAGGGTTAGAGTTAGGGTTAGAATTAGGGTTAGGGTAAGGTTTAGGCACATTGGTTTTATTGGGACCCATGTTCTCTATCCTTGGGCCCCAACTTCTTTAGGGATGTTTATGCTTTATATCACTACTAACTATAGTTCTAGAGCTATACTAGCTATAGATACAATAATGTAACCCAAACTCAGGAGGATAGGGCCCCTATCCTCCTGGGTTTGGGTTACATTATTGTATCTATACTAGCTATAACTCCAAGAAACGGTCTTGGTAGGGTTAGAAGAATAGGTATAGACAATCGGTCGCACAGCCTGGTCGGGCTATACTAGCTAGTGCTTTATAACTATATAGTCTCAAGCTTTGTCATCGTCACTTCTTTCAATACCATATATACTTCTTTTTATGCATGGCCGTTTCTTGAAACCTGGGATTTTAAGAATTGGAAGGGTAGAAATTGACATTTCATCAGGTGAGGCTCTTATATTTACTATAGATAATATAATATCTCTTATTTGATACGTTAATTTCCAGGTAGTGTGTTACATCTTCACATTCTTGGATGCAGCAGAAAAGAAATTGGTTTCACAAGTCTGTAAAGCTTGGTATATCGCATCGCTCCATCCAAGGCTCCAAGATGAGATGGTGTTTATACTTACAAACAGGACAAGCAGTCAGACAGTGAAGAATATTGCAAACAGATGTCCACCAAACCTTACATTCCTAGGCTTAGACTCCTCATGTAATACGAAACAGCTCTTATCAGCTGTTACTTATGAGTGGGGTAATTCCATCAGGCAACTTTCATTCAAAGCTTCAGCTATAAGTGAAGCTGATCTTGCCAAAGTAATTTCACAATGTAGTAACTTGCAATGTCTTGACCTCTCGTCTTGTGACAGTCTGTTTTTAACATCCAACCTGCTTAACAAGCCAGATGTGCACAACCTTATTAAAGACAAGCTTTGGAATGTTGGAGATGTACGGCTTTGTAACAACAAATATCTCTCCAATGACACGTTTGATTCGCTGATGTCACGTGTACCCAATATAAGGAGTCTATCTATTCGAGGGTGCCACATCCAATCTACCACTGCTACGTACTTGACAGGTCATGCAGCCTCCACTTGCGTGTTGACATTTCATCACCTGGCTGAGTTTTTATCTGAGCAAGTCATGACAGTAAAAGCATTGGATTTCAGTGAAACTGGAATTGAGGACAAGTCTTTGACATTAATTGCAGAGCTCCCCAACCTGCACTTGGAGGAACTACATCTCGCTTCGTGCAGAGCGATAACTGATGCGGGGATGGACAGGGTTTGTAGGAACCAGACACAGCTTACATGCCTCAATCTGAGTGGTTGTGTGAAGATAAGTGATCATAGTTTAAGAATGATAGCTGAAAACCTTCATAATGTCAAGTGCTTGAATGTCACCGAGTGTCCCTTGCTAAGCGATGACTGCATTTACTGGACGACAGTGATGAAAAACTTGGAAGAACTCCAGATGGGCAATTGTGTTAGGATATCTGGTTATGCTTGGAAATCAGCACTAGCAAACCAAGCATTCACCAGCGTGACAGCTCTTCATCTTGGCTACTGTTTACACATAAATGATGAAGTTGTTCTTGAGATTGCCAAATTGTTTCAACTGAAGCATCTGGACCTCAGCTTCTGTTCTAACATCACCAATGTTAGTATGCATGCCATATCTGCAAATCTGGTAAAGCTAGAATCTCTATTTTTGAGCGGCTGTCTAAACATAGAGAACTTTGTGTTAAATACTAGCGAAGGAATTTCACAACCAGAGTTTGCCTGCAGAAAACAGGTTCATAGGAATGACATGCAGCAGGGCAAATCATCTCTGCATTATGGAAGCAACATTCCGCCTGAGCAAAACCAAGTATGCCGTTTTGAAAGGCAATATGTAGAGCCATTCCATTATACCATCAACAACCTGGGCCGGCTCAGTACTCTAAGTTTAAATGTTTCTGCCACTTTGTCCGTTGCTAGCCTCGCTGAGGTAATACTACCTCGGATTCGCTACCTCGACCTTTCAGATTCCTTGAACCTCACTGATGCTATACTTGTGCAGTTTTCCAACAGCTGCCCACTGCTAGAGGATCTACGGGTGAGCAGTTGTTGTAAGATAACAGACGAGGGCGTATCCTACGTGCTAGCTCATAGTGCCCTGCTGACCAGGCTAGACGTATCCAGGTGTGATGGGCTGACGAGTGCATGCTTGCAGACAATTTGTACGTGGAGTCGCTCACTGCGGTACCTCGACGTGTCAGCCTGCCGCCGTCTGCACGTCGAAGAAGTCGAGAGCCTGGTGGTGAAGATGCCGCACCTCCAGATACGACAGCAGCTGCTTCGTGATAAAGGTGGCTCGCAGTTGGGAATCGTGCCAATACAGCTAGTAACTGCAAAAAGGAGATCAATTTTTGGATTTAATTACTAGTCATTATATGTATGTGTTCAAGTTCGAAACACTTTAACAAATTTAATGCAACAGCTTCTTATAGTGTAACACTGAATTAAATTTGTTCAAGCATTTAAAAATTATGTTTACAGGGTGTAGAACAATTGTGATATAAAAACTTTAGATATGTGTGCGAATGACACATGTGCTGTTACTGCTGATATTACTACTAGTAATGTGTTTGTAAGTAACCACAAGTTTGTTTTTCACTACTTTTCAATTTTTAAATGATATTGTTTCATATGTTTTATTGACTCGCGTAGCCGTTGTTGATAGTTTGACCAAATTCCCTTCAAAAATCTAATGTAGAAATATGACTATTTGTTCTTGATAATTGAATATCATGACACTGCAAACAATTATTAAGAAATGAAAAGTGACCACACAGGGCTAGCAAGGCCCAAAATTTCTTATGATGGGTGGCATATATGACCACGTCGTATCTGACTAAAATTGAATACCCATTGGTTATACCTAGGCCTATGCAATTTTGGTGTATACATGTTATATGTGATAGAAGGCTCCGGGGGGGGGGGCACTCCATATATATTGCATGGTAGGTATGTGCCGCGGGAGAGACCCCCCTTTTTCACCCTAAACTTCCGTTCCAGTGCATCACATTTTTAAGAATATCTCGTTCCAGAGCATCACAAGTTGAGTTACCATGCAGATCTTACCTTTTTCCCGTTCCGGAGACCCTAATTTTTAACATTTCCGTGCTGCTGTTCTTGTTTATTTACATCCGATGATAAACTCCGTGCGTGTGTTTTATTGCCGCTGTGGAATATGTGCGTATTGCGTATGTGCGCACCCCAATTTTCGAACATAGCCAGTTCCAGAGCATCCCACATTCAACAAACATTAGTTCCAGAGACCCCCATTTTCAGGTCTGATTTAGTTCCAGATCCCCCCATTTTTGACTTCGCAGTGGCACATACCAGGGAGTCTATAATAGACTCCCTGCACATACCTACCATAATGTAGGGTGAGTGCCCTCCCCCCCCCCCGGGAGAAGGCTATCCTACAGAGGCAAACCCAGCTGTTGTTGAAGAGGTGGTTCAAGGTTCAGTGAAGGTCTGAATATACAGGGACATTCTTAGGGCTTTGTAGGAAAGTCGGACACGCTTACGTGGGAACTTCTCCCTATAGGTTTTTGACTATTTTATTAAAACAATCTTATGTTTATCAACCTCCCTTGTTGATCAGGCTGTAAGTGTAATTTAATTAGTACTGCCTGTAATTTAGTTACAGGATGTGGTGCACAAGGTAGAGGACGGAGAATATACATTTTTCATGAGTTAAAAAACATGAACATGTTCAATCTTTATGGTCTATATATATCATAAAAAGCTCGATTGTGCTGCCGAAAGTGACTGTGGCTGACGCTCATAGGGGCTATGTCCCCCAAGGTACTGCCGAAACGTACCCTGGTAACTATCTGATATGGTTAGGGTTAGGGTTAGGGTTAGGGAGTAGGCGTAGGCGTAGGCGACACCCTAGACTCGTTAATGGAGTAGGCGAGGTACGGTCCGGCATAATATATAGTACCAGGGTACGTTCCGGCAGTACCCTGGGGGACATAGACCCTCTCAGCGTGGCTGACTATTGTCCGGTTTGCGTCGTCTGCATATCAAGCATGTGTGATGGGGCGGAGACCAATAGGGAGGTAGCTAGCAACGCTAGATCTATCGACACTAAAACCCATGAAGTGACACCTGCTCAAGTGCTTGTCTACGTGGGCATGATGCTAACACTAATCATGTTGAAGCTCTACGAAAGCACGCAACCACGCCCAAGTTTGGACAACACGTAGTGGGAGAGGATACAGGAGGATCGAGAGAAGGGTGTGATAAAGAGAAGAAGTATGAGGAGTAAAGATGGGAGAAGGGGATAAGATAAAAATGAGTAAGAAGGGCATGTATTGTAGAAGAGAATAAGAGTAGCAGAAGGTAGATGAGGGAAGGAGGGAGAGGAGAAAGCAGTGGATGGGAGAATGTGGAGAAAGCAGTGGAGGGGAGAATCAGGAGAAAGCAGTGGAGGGGAGAATCAGGAGAAAGCAGTGGAGGGGAGAATCAGGAGAAAGCAGTGGAGGGGAGAATGTGGAGAAGAAGCAGCGCGTGGACGGAGAATATAAGCAGCAAATAATGGAGCATAGGGTGTAGGACAACAGGGCCGTAGGCTGAGCAAATGCCTAGGGGGGGATCCAGGATTTCAAGGAGGGGTGAGAAATAGGGGGAGGTCTGGGGGTCTGTAATATCCCCCAGAAAATTTTGAAAATGTAGATCGCAGGAGATTGTATTTGAGGCACTTTTGAGTACATGTACAGCCTTCATTCTGACTACGACAATTCTCTTTTAGTAGAATTTATTACAATTTATTTTTTTAATAATTTTACTCCAAAATCTAGGGGGCAGCTGCCCCCTCCCCCGCAGGCTACGGCCCTGGACAAGTAGACGAGGGGAGAGTGTGGACCAATTATAGGCCTACGAGTGGAGAAAGTAGAGCACGTGGTGGCGAATTTAGCGAGGGGAAAATTGGTAGCAGAAGCTAGAAGATGGCGGAGAAACTGCAGGTGGTAATGGAGACACAATGGGGAGATCGGGTCATTATCTGTATATATAAAGTTGTTCAGCCGAATTAGTTTGTACTCGCATAACTAGAGAACTCCGCAGCCTAGAGGAAAACTAAAGATATTTTTAGAATCAGCACGTCTGGGAGGTGGTTCTGGCTGAAACAAACATTTTAAAAAGTTACAGTTAAAAATTCATAAAAATTCTATTCATCAATAGATGGTGGTGC
>NW_014580284.1:10703-12138 GCF_000485595.1 Priapulus caudatus | reverse complement strand
ACACACACACACACACACACACACACACACACACACACACACACACACACACACACACACTAATATTGTTTCATGTTTCGTTGACTCGCGTTGTTGATAGTTTGACCAAATTACCTTCAAAAATCTAATGTATAAATATGACTATTTGTTCTTGATAATTGAATATCATGACACTGCAAACAATCATTAAGAAATTAAAAGTGACCACACGGGGCTAGCAAGACCCAAAATTTCTTATGATGGGTGGCATATATGACGACGTCGTATCTGACTAAAATTTCCGTCCTCCGTCCCGGAGACCCTAGTTCTATCTTGTTTATTTACATTCGATGATAAACTCCGTGCGTGTGTTTTATTGCCGCTGTGGAATATGTGCGTATTGCGTATGTGCGCACCCCAATTCTCGAACATAACCAGTTCCAGAGCATCCCACATTCAACAAACATTAGTTCCAGAGACCCCCATTTTCAGGTCTGATTTAGTTCCAGAGCCAGCCATTTTTGACTTTGCAGTGGCACATACCAGGGAGTCTATAATAGACTCCCTGCACATACCTACCATAATGTAGGGTGAGTGCCCCCCACCCCCGAGAGAAGGCTATCCTACAGAGGCAAACACAGCTGTTGTTGAAGAGGTGGTTCAAGGTTCAGTGAAGGTCTGAATATACAGGGACATTCTTAGGGCTTTGTAGGAAAGTCGGATAGACTTATGTGGGAACTTCTCTCTAAGTTTTTGACTATTTTATTAAAACAATCTTATGTTTATCAACCTCCCTTGTTGATCAGCCTGTAAGTGTAATTTAATTAGACCGATTACTATAATCACAAGTACTGTCTGTAATTTAGTCACAGGATGTGGTGCACAAGGTAGAGGACGGAGAATATACATTGTTCATGAGTTAAAAAACATGAACATGTTCAATCTTCATGGTCTACATATACCATAAAAAGCTCGATTGTGTTGCCGAAAGTGACTGTGGCTGACGCTCATAGCGGCTATGTCCCCCAGGGTGCTGCCAGAACGTACCCTGGTAACTATCTGATATGGCAGGGGCGTGTACGGGGGGGGGGTCGCGCAGAAAACGCATCTAAGGGGGTCTAATTTCAAAAAATTTCTGGGGGAGGGCCCCCAGACCCATCCTTCGCGTGCTCGCAAGTTTGGGTTATGGTTAGACCCCCCCCCCCTGGTACAAATCCTGTACACGCCCCTGTATGGTTAGGGTTAGGGTTAAGGAGTAGGCGTAGGCGACTCCCTAGACTCGTTAGGGGAGTAGGCGAGGTACGGTCCGGCATAATATATAGTACCAGGGTACGTTCCGGCAGTACCCTGGGGGACATAGCCGCTATGAGCGTCAGCCACAGTCACTTTCGGCAACACAATCGAGCTTTTTATGGTATATGTAGACCATGAAGATTGAACATGTTCATGTTTTTTA
>NW_014580284.1:1700-10230 GCF_000485595.1 Priapulus caudatus | reverse complement strand
CCACAATGGAGCTTTGAGGGCGGCAGACCATGCAATAAACTCTTCAAGAAATGTTTCCAGGACTCACAAATAGCCAAAAAGTATAGGTTGCAACCATACAAAAACACGTGAATTGTGAGAATTGCATTCTTAACCATTGTTTTGGATAGCATGTAGTTTCTATATAGTACATATATATACTGTAATTAGTAATCTACACTGCTGTCGCTCTCTGAAAAGTCATGAAAGTGTTTGCATTCCTATTGTAGCGGTTGATCTAAGGGTTGAGTAGTGTCATCAGACCATGAGAATAGTGGCCCACAGTATGGCATCAGATTACACGAAAATGGCTTAAATATTTCAAAATATTTTTCACAGAATTTTCCCTTAGCCTGGCATGCTACGGCCACGTTGCCAAACGTACGGTTCCTGTCAAATTGGCATGTGTGACTGTGCCTGTCGTGCTGTGTGTGTGTGTGTGTTGTTGTTTGTTCCGTTTGGTGTGTGTGTGTGTGGTGTGTGAACCTGTGTGTAGTGTGTGTGCTTTGTGAGTGTTCGTTTGTGCTGTATGTGTGCTGTTGTGTGTGTGGTGTTGTGCTGTGTGTGTGTGTGTTGTGTGTTGTGAATGTGTTTGCTGTGTGTGTGTGTGATGTATTGTATGTTCGTGGCGTACGGATCGCGCGCGTGCTGCGTAAATTATTGCTTGGGCTGTGTGCTCGTGCCTACTATGTGATGGCTTTCGCCGATCATCCCCACCCCCACTCCTCGGCACGGATTTACGCCCCTGATTCGTTGTATAGACATGCAGATGACACAATAGCAACAAACCATTAGTTTCAACATGCCATTTTGCGTAATATAAACATAACCTGTCCATTAGTCTAAAAGACAATGGCCAATATAATACGAACAGCTACATCAAAACGCCGCGGCGCAGTATCAACTTGGCTAATATTGAGTTGTTTTCTCGCCTTACACATACAACATGCATGAATTGTGCACTATGTATACATTTGTCTGTTTACAGTGTGTTTGTGTTTGTTTAGCAGAAATGAAGCATTCCACACAGCAAACGATGTGGTCGCGCTTCCTAGAGCAATCAAATAAAACAGTAAAATCAAAATAAAACCAAATCAATAGTTCATCTGTGCTTCCAACTATCCTGCTACTGTACTAAAATAATCGCTTTTTACATTAGGGGAAGAGCCGGTGTTGGCGGGGTTCTTTTCTCCATAACTGAATGACATATCATACATTTTTAGACCAGTTAACTAGCTTATGTAAGAATATGGGGACGAATACCACTATGTATTGTAATTTTTACAAAATACATGCGACTTTCTTCATTATACATCAAACTCTTGGCTAGCCACAAAGCACACACATTGGGAATACGTACACACGCAGCTGTACGCATGCTACGCAACGGACATACATTACATGTACGCACGCACGCAAATACACCTTCGTTACAGTGCCATTTATAAGAAAAAATTCTGGGCCATTATGAGAGAAGGTAGAGAAAAGCGGTGAGTAATAGAAGAGAGAGAGAGAGTGTGTGCAAGTCCATTTGTATCGGTAATTCGAGAAACCACGGATTCCTCGCACGAAACCAGGTTTCGTGCTCACAAAAACTAGTTTCTGTGCTCAAGAAACCAGGCCGTTACTTGCCATGAAATAGGTTCGTGGCACGAAACCGGAGTTTCTAGCCCTAAACCGCACGTTATAGCTGGATCTTAAGTTTCTTGAACAAGAAACCTAGGAATTTTGGAAGCAAGAACCTAGGTTTCAGCAGAACCCACTATTCAACGCTGCCATTTGATTCATAATTGACGACACGACTCTTCTCGCACGAAACCAGGTTTCTGGCTCACAAAACCTGTTTCTTGTCATGAAACTAGGTTCTGGGATGAACCTAGTTGCTGCCCTATAACACGCAGTTATAGCTGGATCTTAGTTTCTTGCAGCAAGAACTAGGTTTTTGGGAGGCAAGAACCTAGGTCTTCAGGCAAGAAACACACTTTCAACGCGCCATTTGTATCTATATTCGAGAAGACCATAGTTTCGAGCGAACGCAAACCAGGTTTCGTGCTCACAAAACCAGTTTCTTGCCATGAAACTAGGGGAGTTCATGGCATGAACTTTGGTTTCTAAGCCCTATAACCGCAGCTTTAGGCTTGGAATCTTAGTTTCTTAGGCCAAGGAAAACTAGGTTTTTGGGAGCAAGAAACTCCTTTCAAACGCCCGCGCCTTATGTATCATAATTCGCAGAAACCCATAGTTTCGAGCGACGAACCTGTTTCGTCTGTTGCTGAAGGCCCGTATTCTAGGATTCGTATATCCGGAGCGTAATGCAGCGTAGCGTTAGTTCAGCTAGCTAGCGTAGCGTCAGAGTTCGGCGTAGTTCAGCAGCACTCGGGGCCACTGCCTCCAGTAAATACTATAGAAAATAAATACTAGTTAGGCTATATTATTAATATTGTATAAATAAATTAAATATGCTGTGCCTATTAAATGTACGGAGATTGTACGTGCGTTGTATCTGCGAGTGTACACCGCTGTGCACGTGGTCTGCCGCGTGTCACGTGCTGCTGTACCAGCGTGTACCGCGTACATCGTGCGAGTCCAGCGTGTACGTGGTGTGCGTCGATGACCCGGTGTACCGTGGTCGTACTGCCCGTGCTGCGACGGCGATGTACGTGCTGCTAGCCCCGTGCACACGCGATGTACGTGCGTGTACCCACGTGTACGCCGGGTACCGCACGTACACGCACGTACCACGCGTGTGACACGCGGGTACACGCACGTAGACGCGGGTACACGTCCGTACACGCGGCGCCTACACGCACGTGCACGCGGGTACACGCACGTACACGCTGTACACGACACCGTACACGCGCGGCACACCACGTACACGCAGTACACGCCACGTACACGCGGGTACACGCACGCTACACCGCAGCGTAACACGCTGGGTACACGCACATGACGCTGGGCACACGCAACGTATACGCACGTAACGCACGTCACGCACCGTACACGCGGGCCTACGCACGATGACGCGGGCTTACACGCACGAGCACGCACGCTTACACGCGTGTGCACGCCGTTTCTGCACGCGGGTACACGCACGTACACGCACGTACACACGAGTACACGCAGGGTACACGGCGGCGTACAACGCACGTACACGCTGCAGTACACGCACGTACACCGCGGGTACACGCTGGTACACGCTGGCTACACGCACGTACAGCGCCGCGTACACGCACGTGCACGCGGCTACACGCAGTACACGCACGCTACACTCTCATACATTTAATAGCACAGCATATTTATTATTTATACAATATTTAAATTAATTAGCTAACTAGTATGTTATTTCTATA
This sequence comes from Priapulus caudatus, assembly GCF_000485595.1. Classification (NCBI taxonomy): domain Eukaryota; kingdom Metazoa; phylum Priapulida; class Priapulimorpha; order Priapulimorphida; family Priapulidae; genus Priapulus; species Priapulus caudatus. Next base: position 6,862 of record NW_014580284.1, on the reverse strand, counting down.
GTATTTTTACTGAGCAGTGGCCCCGAGATGGCTGAACTACGCTCACGTCACGTTGGGATTACGAATTCCTAGATTACGGGCCTTAGCAACGACGAAACTAGGTATTCGTCGCTCAGAAACTTATGCGTTTTCTCGAATATGATACAAATGGCCGGCGGTGAAAGTGGCGTTTCTTGCTCCTCAAAACCTTATGTTTTTTGCTCAAGAAACTAAGATTCCAAGCTATAAACTTGCGTGATAGGGCGCTAGAAACCAGGTTTCATGGCCAATGAAACCTAGTTTCATGCAGAAACCTGTTTCTGGAGCCACGAACACCTGGTTTCGTCGCATTCGAAAACTATGGTTTTTCGATTATGATACGAATGCGCGTGTGTTGAAAGTGAGGTTGTTGCCTTAGGCTGTCCCAAACCTACGTTCTTCTCCCTAACCTTTCTGCTCGACGAAAACTAAGATTCCAGCATTCAACTGGTATAGGAGCTAGAAACCAGGTTCTCGTTGCCACGAAAACCTAGTTTCATGCGCCAGAACCCTGGTTTTCTTGAGCCAAGAAACTAGGTTTTAGTCAGAGCATAAACCGTGGTTTGTGCGAGGAACCGTGGTTTCTCGATTATGCTAAATGCGCTTGCATAAGAGTGAGCCAAAGAAAGAGGGGGCGGGAGGGAGAAAGAGAGCGAGCGAGAGAGGCGGGAGAAAGCGGAAAGCGGGGTGAAGATGTACAGTTTAATTTTAATTGATTTTCTGAATTACCAACTTAAACCAGATTCCCCACACTTATTTCTGAACGTACCACGTTTTTTTTTTGTAAATTGTCGATGTATGTATTTTCTGCATAGATTCGGTAATACTCATTTGCTAAGCGCGTCGTACCCGTCAGCCATGAGTTCACGCAAAGCTGTCACTCGTAGCCAGATATACGAACCTCCTACTACGCATAACGGCCGTTACTGACTGCGCGGCCATTCGAATCCAGACATACGCACTTACAGTTTATATCACAGCATCATACGTATTATGTCACACGTCTCTCTCTCTCTCTCTCTCACGCGCGCGCACACACAACACACACCACACCACACACACCACACACACACACACACACAACACACACACACACACACACACACACACACACCTAATATTGTGTCCTGTTTCGTTGACTCGCGTTGTTGATCGTTTGACCAAATTACCTTCAAAAATTAAATGTATAATATGATATGACTATTTGTTCTTGATAATTGAATATCATGACACTGCAAACAATTATTAAGAAATGAAAAGTGACCACACGAGGCTAGCAAGGCCCAAAATTTCTTATGATGGGTGGCATATATGACGACGTCGTATCTGACTAAAATTGAATACCCATTGGTCATACCTAGGCCTATGCAAAGGCTTCCGGAGGTGGCACTCCATATATATTGCATGGTAAGTATGTGCCGCGGGAGAGACCCTCCTTTTTCACCCTAAACTTCCGTTCCAGTGCATCGCATTTTTAAGAATATCTCGTTCCAGAGCATCACAAGTTGAGTTACAATGCAGATCTTACCTCTTTCCCGTCCCGGAGACCCTAGTTCTTAACATTTCCGTGCTGCTGTTCTTGTTTATTTACATTCGATTATAAACTCCGTGCGTGTGTTTTATTGCCGCTGTGGAATATGTGCGTATTGCGTATGTGCGCACCCCAATTCTAGAACATAGCCAGTTCCAGAGCATCCCACATTCAACAAACATTAGTTCCAGAGACCCCCATTTTCAGGTCTGATTTAGTTCCAGAGCCCCCCATTTTTGACTTCGCAGTGGCACATACCAGGGAGTCTATAATAGACTCCCTGCCCATACCTACCATAATGTAGGGTGAGTGCCCCCCCCCCGCCGAGAGAAGGCTATCCTACAGAGGCAAACCCCGCTGTTGTTAAAGAGGTGGTTCAGTGAAGGTCTGAATATACAGGGACATTCTTAGAGCTCTGTAGGAAAGTCGGACACACTTATGTGGGAACTTCTCCCTAAGTTTTTGACTATTTTATTAAAACAATCTTATGTTTATCAACCTCTCTTGTTGATCAGCCTGTAAGTGTAATTTAATTAGTACTGCCTGTAATTTAGTCGCAGGATGTGGTGCACAAGGTAGAGGACGGAGAATATACATTTCTCATGAGTTAAAAAACATGAACATGTTCAATCTTTATGGTCTATATATACCATAAAAAGCTCGATTGTGCTGCCGAAAGTGACTGTGGCTGACGCTCATAAGGGCTATGTCTCCCAAGGTACTGCCGGAACGTACCCTGGTAACTATCTGATATGGTTAGGGTTAGGGTTAGGGAGTAGGCGTTGGCGACTCCCTAGACTCGTTAGTGGAGTAGGCGAGGTACGGTCCGGCATAATATATAGTACCAGGGTACGTCCGGCAGTACCCTGGGGGACATAGACCTTCTCAGCGTGGCTGACTGTTGTCCGGTTTGCGTCGTCTGTATATCAAGCATGTGTGATGGGGTGGAGACCAATAGGGAGGTAGCTAGCAACGTTAGATCTATCGACACTAAAACCCATGAAGTGACACCTGCTCAAGTGCTTGTCTACGTGGGCATGATGCTAACACTAATCATGTTGAAGCTCTACGAAAGCACGCAACCACGCCCAAGTTGGACAACACGTAGTGGGAGAAGATACAGGAGCAGAGAAGGGTGTGATAACGAGAAGAGGTATGAGGAGTAAGGATGGGAGAAGGGGATAAGATAAAAATGAGTAAGAAGGGCATGTATTGTAGAGGAGAATAAGAGTAGCAGAAGGTAGATGAGGGAAGGAGGGAGAGGAAAAAGCAGTGGATGGGAGAATGTGGAGAAAGCAGTGGAGGGGAAAGGGTGGAGAAAGCCGAAAGCAGTGGAGGGGAGAATCAGGAGAAAGCAGAGGAGGGGAGAATCAGGAGAAAGCAGTGGAGGGGATACTGCTTTCTCCTGATTGGAGGGGAGAATCAGGAGAAAGCAGTGGAGGGGAGAATCAGGAGAAAGCAGAGGAGGGGAGAATCAGGAGAAAGCAGAGGAGGGGAGAATCAGGAGAAAGCAGAGGAGGGGAGAATCAGGAGAAAGCAGTGGAGGGGAGAATCAGGAGAAAGCAGAGGAGGGGAGAATCAGGAGAAAGCAGAGGAGGGGAGAATCAGGAGAAAGCAGTGGAGGGGAGAATCAGGAGAAAGCAGAGGAGGNGTGTGTGTGTGTGTGTGTGTGTGTGTATGTATGTGTGCGTGATCTCTCTAATGTTTTAAAATTTATTACGTAGTATCAGGAGCGTATAATGACAAATACTTGTCATTATACGCTCCTGGTAGTATTTGCTGGTGATATTAATATATTCATGTTTTCAATACATTAATACAATATCAATTTTAGCAACATTGTAAATGTAGAAAGTGCACACATTGATTAACGTATGGAATCGAACAAACTATCAATTAATTACACAAAAACATTTTTTGTTCCACACAACTATTTATAATAAATGCCAACAAGTCCGAACTTCCCAAATTTTAAATGAGGAACAACACCCTGCCTGGAACAATTTACCTACATAAAATACATGGGGAAACTAAAATAGAGTCACTATATTCGGCACATAGCCAATGAATCAGCAAAACTGCAGGTATTATAACAAAATCAAGACACTATTTTGATACTCAAGAATATTATACATGTGAATTGCGCACTCGCTTATCCATATATCACATATACTAACCTAAATTGGGGATCAACATATTGAGCTTAAACTCCTGCTATGTATAAATAACAAAACAAAATTATCTAAATAATTAAAATTCGCGACAAGAAGGACTCGTGTTACACACTTACAACAATGAATTACCAAAATCCATGTACAAGTTAATTAACAACGCACTAACTGCTTCATATATGTATATATAGCTACACACATATACATAGATAGATAGCTAGATGTAGACAGATAGTTAGTATACATAGTATGATACATGTTAAATTCAACATGTAAATTCTTTGCTAAAGCTAAATGCTAATAATGTATAAAGAATTTAAAATATACAAAAGCCATGCAAAACTTTAAACACTTATAGTAAGTATAGTGAAGACTTTATATTATAGCTTACCATAGGTAAAACTGTATTGCCTTTGACTCAGGCCTATATATTAAACAGCAATTTTTTTGGATAGCACACAAACAACAAACGTTATATTCATTATGGAGTTGTTAATGCGTTCTCATTATATACGTTCTAGCGTCACCTTCTCCCAGTAAACGCGCGCACGCACGTACGCACGCATGCACGCACACACACGCACACACACGCGCGCACGCGCGCACGCGCACACACACGCGCGCAAATACATTTATATAATACTTTTGGCATAACACATTATATTTCATTAGACATGTAAGCACATAATTATGTTATTTCTTAGCAATTTTCTCCGACAGCATATCAGCACATCAAATTTTATATGGATTTCTATACCGATGACGTAGTTGTAGTTTTACACAGCAAGGTATACGCCCTCTTGTGATCGATCTCATGACAGCTATTCACGCTGCCGCCGTGGCGTTGCCTTCCGGTGAAAACTCGGCGTTGGGGAAAAATTGAAGTTAGTAGGACCAAAGTACTCAAGAATGGCTCCGAATATGCTGGAAAATAATGGTAATCAAGCATGAAAAGATGTAGGCACACTACTTTTCACGTTATACACATAACGATTCACATATTTTATATATCATATATATATAATATATATATATAATAATATAATAATATATAATTCTTTTTATTCTGTTTCATCCCAAACAAAATGAGATAAGTCAACCTCTACTCACTTCTCATGGTATAGAGCCGATGGAAGCGATGACGTCATACTAAGTCAATGAATACTTACCGTGAGAAGTAAACTTCTGTTGATACTGAATAAGTTATAAGCCGTGATTTCGATACTTGGCCCCGATAATTTTAGGGCGAACAGAAGCATCTGAAACAAATATTCGATAGTCAGTTGACCTTGATGATTTATTGCGACACGAGAAGCGCAAACGAACGATTTTTCGAGTGATAGCACTTAAACTATAGATGAACTGATCCAGTGTTTACTTTTCTAATAATTGTAACCCTCACGAGATTATTCTGTATATATATATATATATATATATATATT
>NW_014580284.1:0-364 GCF_000485595.1 Priapulus caudatus | reverse complement strand
CTTGCTACTGTACTAAAATAATCGCTTTTTACATTAGGGGAAGAGCCGGTGTTGGCGGGGTTCTTTTCTCCATAACTAATGACATATTCATACATTTTTAGACAGTTAACTAGCTTATGAAGAATATGGGACGAATACCACTATGTATTGTAAATTTTTACAATACATGCGACATTTCTTCATATTACATCATAACGCTTGGCTAGCCACAAGCACACACATTGAGGAATACGTACAAACGCATGTACGCATGCATGCACGGACATACATTCATGTACGCACGCACGCAAATAACATCGCTTACTGTGCCATTTATTAGAAAAATTCTGGCATATGAGAGAGGTAGAAAGAAGGGGAGAGTAAT
>NW_014580283.1:744-19449 GCF_000485595.1 Priapulus caudatus | reverse complement strand
AAGACACTGATTGTTCCTCGTCCTGGCGCTTCAGACGATACCAGAGCTGTGGATCGAACATGTTCACTTATGTAAACCGGACAGGCAGACGGTCGTCGAAGCATTTAAACCTTCAAACGATCTTTTGATGCGAAGGCTTGAGCACCGTCACAGCACTCCTGGCTTCTGTTTCAGTGTTGCAGACATCACTGGGCGATTTCAGGTGAATGAGCCAGAGAGAAAGTGCTGGAAAGTCTTTCGTTTGATATGGATTCCAGCGGACAGATGGCGCAATTTGGGCAGCTCGGTACAATGCAAAACCCGGTCTTTGAGCACAGATGGATTTCTCAGAAGCTACCTTGCAAGAACAAACTGTACCTCCGAAGATGGCCTCACCACTGTTGCAGACGTCAGGTGGCACCTATTCAAAAAGAAACAAGGCGTCACGCATGAGTCTTGCCACCGACACATGCTGCTCTTCGTGCAGCTCATGAGCGGCACATACCAGGCACTTATTGTTGGAGCGGTGGACGTTGTGGGCAAATCCAGAGTTTATCTCACCTGATGACTATATGGCTGGTATTGGTAGATGGACAGGACAGGTCCTGTCATGACAACGCTGCGCCTGCCCCAGAAGCAGTGATTCATTTCGTCAGGTAATTAGATATGGCCATATATGTATGTTGGAATGTAGACAACATAGTACAAAAATTATGTAGTATATTATACATATGGTATGTTGTGCTGACATACATTAAATTAGCATTGTATAATCTGGCTATTGACGCCATATGACTTTAACACAATTATATGTGACTTACAGGTGCTCCTGTGGCCAAAACGAAGTGTTCATCAACCGCTGCAAGTGCAGGAAGGCTGGGCTTACGATGCACGGAACTTTATAGCTGCTCAGAGGGAGATGGGTGCGACAACATGCAGATCGACGATGGTTGGCCGAGGATGATTGATGTGAACCATCGAGCGATGGCGAGGGAGTAAAGAATGCCTGTCTTCGCAGCTTGTATTATTGTACAAAAATTATCTTGGAGTTGGCCAATGTTAATAAAGTGACACAGCTTATGATTGTGAATACTTGTATTGACTCTTTGCAATTGCATGCTTATTCGCGAAACTGTTAACAAAGGTATGAATCTTAATCGGCCGATAGTGTGTATATTATGAATGTCAAAAATAGGCAGCCATCTTAATTTGCTCAAGGACGAGTTTATGCGGGGTCAGTTTGACATAGAAGACTTTGAAAGGATCTAATAGACATATCTATTTGCGTATGAACTTTTATTCAATATAGAAAAATTTCCATGACGTTTTGCGTAAATTACTTTTACTAGGGGGGATTGTGTTATTGTTAGTAATTTACAACCGCTCCCCCCCGGGCGCTGCCGCGGCCACGAGAAACATTATTAAATGCTTTACAAACATTTCGCCAAAGTTTTTATATTTTTTAATCAGGGGCTGATAGAGCGTTGATTTTGGTATATAAAATTTGATCACTGGGTTTGTACATTTGTGAAGTTATTGCCATTTATGTCTCGCAATATCGACGATTGAAACCAAAGTATCGTTGAGCGCATTTCATAGTTTTTGCCGTATCATGTCTAAAAAGTTTCATCATTATGGTTAGTTTGTTACATATTTTTAGTGCTATCCTTCCATTCCTTGCATTGTTGACACCAAAATTAAGTTTGTAACTGCTTAAATCGACTTTGGTTATTTTAACAAAAATGTATTTTTTGTAAATTGTCTATTTTGCGATCGACGAGTTTCATAAATCGCTAAATAAATATGTTTGCGCTTTCCCAGATTGCCCACCTTATTTTTCATTGTTCTATACTATATCATAAAAATATTAAAATAGGTTTCTTGCTTAATCATTAAATGCCCACGGAATGCATATAAGCCTACAGACTTAAAGAGATAAAAAACAACGACAGCTTCCGTTTCTCTTTTCGGGTCAACAGCAGAGAAATTTACTTCGGTGGGTCTGTCTTCCAGTTAGTCTAGGCATTTTAGCTTGGACATCAATGTTCTGCTAGTTTTGTAGCGTTCTGTGTATAGTTTAATCCAGGCTCCGCTCATCATCGTGTACGTAGTTCGGTTAGGGTATCGATGAACGACTCTGGGATTACTTTTGCCGCAGTGACCAAGGTCGTTAGTCTAATCGTTGTAGCATATATTTGATAGGAACAAACGTACTGTAGAATGTCCCGCTGCAACTAAACGCAAAACAGATAAATTCGAACTTCAGATTGAGCAAAGGAAGGCACGAGCTTTAGGAAAATCACTATTTAGCTCTAGTTCGGACAAAGCATCAACAACGAACGTCAAATTGATATTTAAAAGTAACAATGCATCAGGTCGACTGCTCCATCTAGTTCACAGAGGGTTCTAAGTTTATCCCTTTTTCATCTTTCTTGGGCGGTTTCGCTCTCCTAATGGCAAGTTTAAGTGATATGGGACGTTTAGCAAAGAGTAGGCAAAATGCGAAATGGCAATTTCCTGACAGCTTGCCTCATATTTCTATGAGGGGATCACTACAGGCATGAACTATAGCAAATTTAAGAATGAGCATGACAATGGATATAAGGCGCATCTGGATAATTTCTCTTATTCTTGCTGTTATCCTTCTATACTTTCGCTTCATATTTAGAGGCCCCTCATAGGCATGGGCTATCATTTATTGGCATTGATGCCACACTCTTGTGTTTTGGCCAGAACTGTTTGCTAAGGGGGTTCACCTGTAGTGAACACGCATCTTTTGAAGCAAGAACTCCTCACGCACTGTTGATATCGTTTTTTTCCTTGTACAAATATAACAACATTGCAAACTTGCTCAAGTGATTGCCACAATCCGGTTAGCTTAATCAGCCATCATAAAGCGAAGCAAAGAGAATCATTACAATCTTTTAAACAATGTTATCCCTTATCGGTCTCACAAGCTCAATCTCAATTCATTTTAGTATATGTGGCTGACAGATATTTAGGCATGTTGGGTGCGATTGGCAGATGCTGTCAAGTTACAGGGTTAGCATTAGCATTGGAAATTGATCAACCATAAATTGCTTCTGTACTTCAAGCTTCCTACCTGTTCTGTTTACACAAAGAATGATTACATCGCAGTATGCTAGATAGATTTATGGTACGTTTATTTGCTTTGAAAAATGATGGACAACTGACTACGTACTCTTTTTGTTTACCAAGTGATAAGACAGAATCCTGTTTGACAGTGTGTTTTGTTAGATGGGGCCTTACATTTTAGGTGCCTCTTAATCATAACAGGAAAATGTTTTTCCAGTGCACTCACAGGCTGTTGATCCGGAAAATAACCCACTTTCACACTGGCCCACGAACTTTTTTTTTTTTTTTTTTTTTAAAACCGGGGGGGCGGAAGGTACGAATAAACGACATTAACAACAGTAAAACACGTCTTTACTAGCAAGCTGCTAGCAATGGTTGTTCATTCAACAGGAGGCGTTGAACTTTCTGTTTTTCCCTGAAAACATGTCTTGTAGGAAACGTGTACTTTTGCGAATTACCGCACTTGCCTGTCAATATTGTATTGACGTGTTGGCTCAGTTATTTCTCACACGTACACCTTATCGAGATTTCCTTGCTAGTGCTGCCAGTTTTATCGGTAGGTCATTCGGTCTGCCGGCCTAGATTCAGCCTGTTAGTTTGATCGGTTCCTGCCGGTGCTGTGGTCTCCTGGTTCAAAGTTCCACTGAGGCTGTCATAGGATTCGGTTGGGACAGGCCGCCGAAGTTGTCTGTAGTTAGTCTCTTTCATTCTCACCAGGAAAGTTTCAGAAGTAGCTAGAAGTTTCACTTTTCGTTTGAGACTTGTCGGCTGCGAGTGTACCTTTGTTAAAAAAGCATCATAGCTGCGGAATGTTCTTTCGTCTTTCGGACTATCCATGAGCTAAACCTTTCTGGCTTTCATGCGAGGTCCAGCCGTGGCCGGTGACTCGTGCACGATTTGTATGCGGGACCCGGATGGACGGCCGGGTGTTGCCATGCGTCACAACAGGGGGCGGTAGTGTTCCAATGCAACGCATACACTACCACATCGAATCGTATGATACTCCATCTATCTGAGAATTTTTAGATTTTTTGAAAGCGTAGCTACGGGCAGTGGAGGAATGACAAGCATATAATTATACCTGTACTGAGTGCTACTCTGAAAGTTTTGCACTTTATGCGGCATAATTACACTGTATTTTTGATTATAATAAATCTTTAATAATTTAAGAGGGAGATCTTTCAAATATTACTGATGGAACAAACTTTTAATATTCACACAGCGCGGAATTTGCCGTTGTTGGATATGTGTTTGAAATAAGTCATATATTATAATGACAAACCTCCGCCCATTCAGAAACACTTTTTTTTTGCAGAAATAGCAAGAAGGGACACTCAGTCTAATTAATTATAAAATTAGGCTGATATATAAAGCGGATTTATTTATACTGATTTTTTAAATGCATATACATGAAATTTGCTTTCGTTGCAAAAAGTATTCGCACACAGGGGCGAACATCGTAAAAAGTATTCAGCAGTGAAGGGCTTAAGCCTAGTCGACTTGGCAGACTGTTAGAGCAAGCCAACGTTAAATTGATTGTCCTTAATAGGCCAACACGACGTACTTCTTGCAATTAATATTAATAATTTTTAGGCAAATCAAATTCATACATTGTTTGTGTGCTTGATTTTAATGCATGCCGGCAAAATAATGCAAATCCTGACACCTGTATTTTCATTTTTCGATATTTTCACGATAACATCGCACGTCATGCGAGTGATGAAATATAGCGCATAGTCGTAGGCTATAGCTAGCGCTAAGAAGAGCACCTGCAGCGCGCCAAATCGCAAAACTACGAGTGTTAGGAATAAGAAGTGAGGTGGGCTGCCCAGGCAAGGAATGCGATCGATTACTGACCTGCAAACGCTGAAATGATACGCATCTGAGTTTTACAAGCACAAAAATATGATGTGAGAATGTTGTGATAATTAATAGTGAAATGTTAGCTCACCCTAGTGAGCGGTTACCGCCGTGTAAGTACTCCAATTTTGATGAAATGACGCCGATGTTAGAACATCGGATAGATGTAACCCAAGAGAAGCTGGCTATCGAAAGGCGTTTTGAACTTGTTGGGAACGCGATCGTGGACAAAAACAGGCAACAAAGTTGCTGCAGCTCTATAAAGTCTGTTAATTCAACGATGTGGCGTTATTGACTGTGATGAATGTTTCTCAACGAAATATTATCGGGACTGCGTAACGGGTCTTAACTAGATGTTAAAAAACTGACAAATCGATCCTGTTCTTTTTCGGGGGATATATAGTGTTGAATGAAGACGGCCACGCGAGTGAAATGACAGCCTAGATGACAAGAGAATATGGTCACCTATTTAGCTTTCTTGCTACTTTCATTTCAAGGAGTTTTTCCTGTCTAGAACGCTTAAATCGATCCAGGCAAGGCTTATGGATTTGATTATTGTCAGGTCGTTTTAAAAAAAAAGATTAACTTGGCCAAAAAAAGTGTAGGCCCGGGCGACAGTGCTACATTATCAAAAAAGTGTAGGCCCGGGCCGACAGTGCTACATACTGGCTACGCCCATGGAGCGGTAGCCTATAGTACTGCATAGCCCGCATTTCATTAAACTGCTGGCAGTTAATGAACGCGGGCTTTAGTACTAGAGCTATATCGAGGGTACACTGTAACTAACAATATCAGGGTTTAGCGCGATTATTCCAAATTAATTAGCAAATATGCACGCGCGGCTATGGACGGTGAAAGCGAAAAAGTCACAAATTCTTATTTTATCTTCCAATCACAGGTCGAGCCAATTTCCTCTGTTTGACGATGTATGATTCATGATGACGATATTATTGTCATTGACATTGTTCATGACATGATTATAGGCTTCATATAGAGCTAATACAATACTATGTTAGCTCTTGGTCATATATTATTATATCAATTCATCATGTATTATAATATTAGCCTGGCTACACGACCGGTTCGGACGAGGAGCCGCTAAGGCTACGCGTCCCGGATCCATCTCACACAGTAGCTTGCGACACGTACACGCATGACGTGCGCAATGGGACGCTCTTGCTGATTGCCGTGGTGTTGTGTGTGCTGGCGTGCGTGCCTCGTGAGTCGCTTCGTGCGTGCGTCGTGCGTGCTGCGTCGCGTGCGTGAGGCGTTGCGTGCTGTGCTGTGGTGCGGTGACGTGCGTGCGTGCGGTGTGTATGAGAGAGAGAGAGAGAGAGAGAGAGATGCGCAGGATGGCTATGCGCATGCTGCGATGCCGCTGTTGTCGCCCTTGCAAAACAAGATCGAGGCCTGCGCGCATGGCCGCACTTAGAAGCTGCTCAGTTTCGGTGCGAGCGATCCAAATACTACGGACAGGTTTACGGTACAGGCCACAGGCCTGTGGGGCCGTTTTCAATGAATAAAATGATGAGTTAATACAGCCACAAACTTGTCAGGTACTAGACTGCAGATATTCATCTAGTGTTTATTTGACCGGTAAATAAACTCACTCTTAATAACCGTCGCAATACACTGCTGCAACACACGATTCTAGCGTGCACGCCATTCGTGCACTAAACACACAGATAGGATAGAGAGGTAAGAAAGCGTCCGCACTCTATCCTACTGTGATTTGGTGTGTGTACGTGTTATTAGAAAAACACATTGGTCAGTACACCTCATGTGTATAACACTATATGTACCTCGGGTACAATATCTGTTAGTTATACTCGATTACGGACATTTACACCACCATTCTGCCAAGTGCCTGCTGAGCAGGGCCGTATCCAGACGGTGGAGAGGGCGTTACAAAAATGGCTGATGCCGAAGCTTCGCCCCTCGAGCCGTAGAGCGGAAGTGGAGTGGGGGGATGAGTCCGGCCAATTTTTTGCGTTTTTTTTTTTTAACATGCCTTAGATGCTATTTCTGGCATCTTAGTTTCACTTCAATTGTTTGTTGAACTTCATACAAAAGATCAGTTGTATTTCACCATTAACAATATTAACCATCAATCAAATATAAATGAAGATTTGTAACAAAATTGACGCTGCACAGTCTCTGGTGTTGGAATTACGACTAACTTATCTTCCGTGAGTGTGATCATCCAATCTAGGGTTATCTAGGATAATGACCTGTGACTCTTTGAAATTGTAGTGTTAACTAAACTTGTCTATCATAGATAGAGTTGTTTCAGTAGTTTACAACCATTCAATGAAGTCTTTAATCTTAAAAAAAGCGTTATAATTACGATTTTTAATGGTTACACAAAAAATTAACAATAATATCGCGACACGGAGCAGTCCGTTGTGGGGATTGGCGTGTGTTCAACTATATGTGATTATTACGTCCTGTCATGTTTATATAGGTGATACTATATATATATTTTCCGCATAATATTATTATAAAACCCAGCTTTATGTATCCGCTGCAGCATGCAACGCTCGTTACATGAAGGCCACTGACGCATAGATAAAATACAATTTCATAATCAAAAACTTATACAACACAGTTCTAGAGTAGAAGGCTGTTGACACTTTTATAATTATTTCATTTGAGAACTTGCCAAAGACCAGCAGCTCAATGCAGCTGAGCTGTTTCATTGTATTCCGGTTAAAATTATCCGATGGTCGTCGCTGGCAGCTTATGGATCCTCGTGGCGCCGGCCTATGCATTGGGCGCCGGGATCCATAGCTGCCAGCGCTGCATAACTGTCGCTAGGACGTATCCCGACGTCGGCTCCGCGCCTTTTGCGCGCAGACACTGCGCGCGAAGATCCTGACGCTTATAGCGTCCGCTTGCGGATCCAACACTCTCTTCTGTACGGCAACGCTATCTCCTAGTATCCCGTCTCATCCTTGAACTCACGGCCCTGTGTGGTACAGGCCTACTCAGTACTCGTACAGTGTACTGTAACTTGATTAGTTAGTGTAACGCATTACATGCCAATCATTAAACTGTTTATAATTTGTACGTAACAGCGAACGTAAAACGTGGTACGTATTATCAAAGCTAATAATACCTATTAATAGGTATTATTAGCTCTTGTACTATAATTGTAGGTACAAACTTACAAACTTCATAATACCGTTTCTGCCTACGTGGTAATGGTGAGTTACGTGTGCGTGTTTAATCACGTGAACAAGATACAAACCACTCATGCGAAATTCACTAGTGCAATGACGCTGATAGTACCAATGGGAAGCCGCCACGTCCGCCAATTTTAGGAAGCAAACCCGTCTCCGCAGTAACTGTTTAGATACATTAGAAATAATATGGCGATAATAACCATGAGTTAATATAATATATGTATATCTATAATATAAATGTAATAGACTATATTTTTATGCCAATAGCCTGTATCAAATCTCTATTCAAGTGTACAAAAATCGCACAATGATTCATATCGGATGTTACTATGTAGTATGCTACACAGTGCAGTGCCAGCTAGTAGTGTAGGGAAGTGGACTATACGCGACGGCGACGGTTTAGAAGGGAGAAGAGTGGGTGGAGGAGGGGGAGAAGCTGGCTGGAGAAGCAGGGGAGGGCGAGAGCTAGGTGGAGAAGGAGGAAAGTAGGGAGAAGGAGGGGAGAAGGGAGCTGGTGGAGAGGAGGAGAAGTGAGAAGGGGAGAAGGGAGCTGGTGGAGGAGAGGGGAGAAGCGAGAGAGGGGAATGGACGAGGGGCAGAGAACGGAGCTGGTGGAGGAGTGAGGGGGAAGGAGAAGGGGAGAAGAGAGCTGGGTGGAGGACGGGGGGGGAGAAGGAGAAGGGGCATGAGGGAGGGGCGCAGAGGAGCTGGTGGCAGGAGGAGGGGGAGAAGGAGAAGGGGATAAGGAGGGAGAGAACGCGAGCCTGGTGGAGGAGGAGGTGGAGAAGGGAGAATGGCGATAAGGAGGGAGAGAGGAGCTGGTGACAGGAGGGGGGAGAAGCGAGAAGGTTTGTGGAGGAGGGAGAAATGCTGGTGGAGAAGGAGGAAGGGAGAGAGGAGGTGCGTGGAGAGGAAGATGGGAAAGCTCGGTCTGAGGAAGGACGGAGTGGGACGAACTGGCTTTCGTAGCTTACCTCCTTCTCCACCAGCCTCTCCCTTCTCCATCACTCCACACGCTTCTCCCCTTCCTCCTCTTCCACAGCTTCTCCCCTTCTCTTCCCACCAGCTTCTCCCTTCCTCCCTTCCTCATTCCTGCCATAGTGATGGCGCATACGGCCGCCGTTGCGTTATGCGCATATTGAATTCTTTATCCACACGGCCGCCGTGCGTATACTGTATTAGTCTCGCAGTTGGTGTAGTGTCAGGACAAGTGTACAGCTGCACAGACATTCATTGGACCGTCTCAAACAATATAATGGGTAATTAAACACTAAATGTCATCTAACTATCAAAGTTATTAATGTTTCTCTACCTATTCGCCTATTATTTGTCGATTAACTTGCTGTAAATGCCGTCTTAAATGGCTGACATCCTGCAACACACATAGTAGTTAACTTACACGCACGTACGCAGCTGTGGCACAAACAACACTTGCCACTGGTACTACATGTATCAACGAAGCAATTGCCACAACTCTTTCACGATGGATTTCGACAAAAAAGAATGTTTTCTCACCTTTTCCGTATTCTTGGGGAACTCCTGAAGAAAGAGCAGGGGTCGCGGTCTACACTAGACGTCCTCGAGCCACATTACCAGCACCCCAACCAGATAACCCCCGCTACGAGCTGACAGCACAGCCCCAGCCCCCTACGCACCAGTTCGCCACCCCCCCAGTAGCAGATACAAGCAGCATCCGGTGAACTTCGCTGTGAAACTTGCTTCCTAACAATGGCGGTTGCTGGGACCCATGACCTACTACGCTATGCATTGGCGAGTGGTTTATCTTGTGCCTACGGCACTAAAGGATCTTTGGTGTTTATTTTATTTTACACCACGCGCGTTGAATTCATCACACTATTCGTATCACATAATTGCGCGTGATAAAAGTCTATAAAAGTTCCTAAAATCTAACTATGTAATGTGAGCATGCAAAGAAGGGTAATAAGTGGGACGGGACAAAACGAACAAGAAGAGATATATATGAGTCTATACAGGCACACCCAAACTCCTAAATAGTAGAAATCGAACCAATGTACCGATTTGTACAATGCAACTGCATGTATATACCACAGATACATGTACAACGTATGTAGGCCCCTACAATGTAAATGTACGTGTGATTATGTGATATGCCTATAATGTGTAACTGCCTGTGTAAATGTATGATTCAACCTCGGAGCTAAACGTTACGTCCGGAGCAGTATACGCTTTGTATTGGAAACAGAACCCGGATTAAAATTGTGCTACATAAAATTTATTGTTAATTCAATGTCTACTAGAAATATTTTTTAAACGGTATTTACGTGCAAAATAACATAAAAAATGCTTGCCATTGGTTGGATATAATAATTATTACAATATTATTATGATTTATATATTAATTAATTATTTTACTATATAATAATTACACTACACCTAAGTATATATTTTACCATATAATATAATACCTTATACTGCGCCTAATACACGAGCGCGCGTTTGACTTTGCGTAACAGTGCAATGGATAGCGCCGCGGTGTATGCGTTAATTTTCCTATACGGATACAATACAATTACTCGCGACTGCTGCGCACGCAATTAAGCCAGTTTTCCGTTAAATACATTTTGTGCTTGCATGTTACATGCATTGTCTGTACGTACGCGTTACAACCACGACTACGACGCTCATATACGTCGACCTCATAATGCTATACGTGCTGTTACAGTCACGGCGCGCGCATGCGCACGTGTACGTGTGTGTGTGTGTGTGTGTGTGTGTGTGTGTGTGTGTGTGTGTGTGTGTGTGTGTTTGTTTGTGCGCGTGTGCGTGCGCGTGCGCGTGCACGTGTGTGTGTGAACAGGAAAAAACAAAATGATAGGCAAATTCATACTTCTGTTGGTTGTTCGTTCGGTCTGTTGCTGTTATTGATTAGAGTTGGCTCCCTCCATTTTGCTTATTATCTCTTGGCCTATGTTGAACGCCATAGAAAACACGAACGGCGCCACATGAAATTCTGCTGCGACTACAGCGTGAGGCTGCTACTAACGTTGCTGCAGTAAATTCATCAACCACATCGCTACACACGCGCACGTGGTGAGCTGAGTTTCCGCACGTATACGCGTAGGGCATTCGTAGGACGCGTGCCTGCGCAATGTAGCGTACGCATTAATGATGAATCTAGGCCCAGGTACAGATACCGCTGTTATTTTACAGATTTAGATATTACACTTAATTGTGTTTTCAAACCACTGGCAAACTAAACAAAGAGATCTCAATTGGGAATTAATCAATTTCTCTATTTCGATGGCTTATAACGTATAGGCCTAGATATAAATGAATTACGGTCTATCGTTAAGTGGAACGGGTGTATGTCGTGTGAAAAGTGAAGGCGGGTATATATATATATATATACATACAGGAGGTGTCTGAAATGCGGCGCGCTCTCACTGCTGAAAAATAAAGATTTATCACAGTAACACTGAAAACACAAACTTTTTCATTTTTTACTGACACAGTATAGCCCCGATAGATATATGTAATGGAAATTTGCGGTAGCCACATTAACAGTTATTCCTATATATAGAAAGCATTATAATATTATTATTCCGTCAACGCAATTGATTGAGTCGAAGATCTTGATATAAATATATACATGTAGGTATATCGCACTCTACGTGAAGCTAAAGTTATGGACACACGACCGATAATAATATCTTGCAATACCACATAAAAACATTTGTATATATTTTTGTATTGACCTATACCTTATACAGCCGCTTCTTGTTCAAAAACACGCCATACTTGTGTTTGTCTTCGTCTAGGGCACACTGCTGATTTCTGTATTTCTTTGATCGTGGTCTGCTTCAAAATTATTTTGTACATTATACATAAATTAATCTGCCGTGTGTCCTTAGTTTCAGGAACAATTTACAATAGATCGCAATGAACACCTGTTATCAGTACCGCCGCCTCAGCAAAATAAGAGGAACAATGATCTTGAGTATATAAACTTTTCTTTTTTCTTTTACATTTACGAGAAAATATGTTATTATATACTCATACAGTAATACCCGCGTTACAAAAGTAATGCGTAACAGGAAATTTTTTGTAACAGCCGTACAGGAAACTCCGTAAATCGTGAATAATATTTTTTGACCATAAGTCTAAAGACGCAGGTAGACCTATTCCCAAATCGTTCATAATACAAACATAATTAAGATTAAAACTGAACAATGGTTAACATATATTTTGATTATTTAACGATGTAACACAGGAAAGGGAGTTCCAAAATAGAATTAGTATCCTATTCCTGGATTGCAATGGACGCAGAACATTGATTGTAAAAGCGCAATTATATAGTGCAAGCAAACAACTAAACACTATGAACTGAACGCATCAACTATGCGCAATATTAAAACCTTGTACTAGAAAAACTTATTGTAGTAGAAACACCAAATGAGTAGTAGTAAATGGTTTCACAGCACATAAAATTATTAATCCATAATACCACCAAGATGGCTAATGATTGAATAAACCTGGTGTTCATAGCTAAATTTATCTTCGCACTAACCTGAATAACCAACACATACGATATATAGCACAAGAAAACAGTAACAAGTACATTCTGTTCACACTATGGTAGAAATAAAATTACGAGTGATGACTAAATAATACAGTCACAGCCTCAAACATATATTAATCAACTAACGTTCACACATGAAATTTATTAAACTAATTTACTAAATCACAAAATACGCGAATTAGCGAACTTGTTCATACGACTCATCAAACATAACAACCGTCAAGATTTGAATAATATTATATTCCGCACTGTTTTAATTGCTTTTAATCGGAATGTTCTTTCGTTTGCAGAAAAGGTTTGAGTAAAGTCTAAATTTACAATGCCACACAGGCATATAGACACATCGCGATGGGCCTTGTTAAAAACATCGTACCTAGTAAGAGCAAGCCATAGTGTGTGATTGAGTCTATAGGTTACTGCGCCAACTGTGGTCTTGAGGCCTACCGTTTCTTTTCAGCTTCTTTCCAATGAACTCCAGTAGAAGACACACCACGGATAGTACTAATCCAATTGGCAGTAAAAATAGGATTTCAGACATGGTTTCTAGGTCAAGACGCTGAGCGCCTACTGTAATGTCTATGCCCTGCATGCATTCGGGCAGTCCATGCGAGGGGAACTGATTGATGAGCCGCTTGAAGAGACCACTTTCCGTGTACCACCGTAGAGCTTTATTGAAGCCTTCCTCATTTGTACTATTTTGAGGTACGATCCATGCCAGATTATTAGATGATATTTTCAATGGAGCTAATGCCAGTCTGCACGGCTTATAGTCTGTGCGAAAAATCGAATCCACGCCGACTATATTTTTTATAAATCCATAGTTTCCGGTGTGAACGAGCTCGATGGCAGCGTCAATGCTGTTGACTACCGCCCGATCATCCGCGGACACTTTCTGCCACATTTTCCCAAAATCAGATCCTGAAGGCGCTTGCTGCATCTCGTCGAAAATAGCCCAGCCGGCAACCGCAGTCGGTATGATCGTTGGGTGATGGGCGAACTCATGTAGTGTCCTAAACGGATACTGGATTGTTGGGATCGCAAAGATGCTGAAAAGATTGCCAAGGTACAATGCGCAAACTGTAAGAGCGAAGAGCCACCACATAGACAGTAGCATTCGAGATGGAACAGTTCGAGGCAAGCTGACTCCTCCTTGCTGAAGGAATGAACAAAAAATATAGACCATATAGTAGCCTATTCCTCCAGAGTTTTCTGTGGTTTCTTCTAGTCCTCTGTCGTTATGCGGTCTTCTCTCAATAACCGCCATAATAGCTGCTGTCGCAAGTGAATACGCAAGCACGCATAGCCAAATGTAGACATCAAATGGACCTAGAAAATTTAACAAGGCCATTGTTTCCCGTGGGTTTTTAATAATTACCACACGGTAGCTATCGAATATTGGTGTTAAAAATTTTACAATGGCCTCACGTTTTCGTGTCTTGCTAAACAAAGTAACATCTAGATCGGACACTCCATTCTTTACTGCTGAAAGTGCCTCCGGTACAGTGCTTCGAGTGTGAAGAGTAAACGTAAAATTGAGGTGCTCGCTCAAATCCGCTAACATGGTTTTCCAAAGGAGAAACCACGAATCGTCGGTCTCGTGTAAATTGTAAATTCCCACGTTTAAGTGCAAGCCACTAAGTTCGTCGAAGCCGCAGCAGGTTTTTTCCCGATGCAGCATTATCTTGGAGCTGTTACTGGCAGACAGAATTCCGCTTACAGATGAAACCGACGGATCGCTCTTGGTCAGCACACAGATTGACGCCAGCAGAGTGTAGGCGAGCTGGACACGTAGAGACATGACTGGTGTTGTGAGCCTATGCGGAGCCAATGTTCGTCTGAGTCACTGTTACTCATACCTTGGCTCGTACCTTGCTGCTTGCATAGCTATTGTGAATAGCAGGCAGTTTGATCATGGTATTTTCTCCCTGAGAAATCGCCCAATAACGTTAAAAGCTATATTCAGATCATATTTACACCCAATGTGCTGTGCTGTTTACCTTTGCGCGTAATGGGTGTTTACGCATGATAAATTTCGTTTGAATAAGAAAATTGGGCGAAGCCAAATTTTGAAGGGAAACACGCGTATACAAAAGGAAGCTGTTTCTCGCACTGGTGACCACCGCAGTGCCACTCCACGTAATAATCTCGCCGTGATGATGATGTGTCCAGGCCTGGCAGGGACTAGTTTGAAGTAGGATAAAAGTTGCAGTCTGTACGGGGTATAAGTTCCAGCAGAGCCGTAGGCTGAGCAAATTTTCGAGGGGGGGGGGAGCAAGATTTCATGACTCAACTGTGTAATGATGAGCGACGGGCGCAGTTCTTGACCGACGTCCATATAGTGTGGTAGGGGTGGGTCTGATACAAGGCTTTCACAGATAATTGGCCAAAAAATCTCGTTAGTGTTCTTTACGATTATTAGCTAATCTTAATAATTATTTTTTAATTTTGCTCCAAAATCTAGGGGGCAGCTTCCCCCTTGCCCCCAGAGGCTACGGCCCTGAGTTCGCGTGACAGGTAAGCCCAGTATTCCAACGTTTCTCTAAGACAGGATACACTTTTACATTTTCAAATAATTTTGCCAAAGATGTTCGACCTTCTGTACCAGCATTACGCTAAATGTTTTTAGCGTATATCTTTCTAATGCTACCTTACTGCTGCAATGCCTTATACCTAATAACAGAAAAATATACTATAGGTTATATATTTAAATTTAATAATTTAAATATTATTGCTAATAAAAAATTATTTTTATTTTTATTTTTATTATTTAATATATATACTAACTATTAATACTAATATGAAATACTAATACTAATTAAATACACCCATTGTGTTCTCGCTGCCAAGTGTTAGAGCTCTCATTCATAAGACAGATTCAAAACGCACTCTTTATAGTTGAAAGTTCTTCCTGTAGCGTGTATTCAGTGTGAAACGTGGACGTAAAGTTTAGGCACTTACGCAAATCCTCCAACAACGTCATCGAAACCAAAGACCATGAATCGTCCTCCGAATCTGGTTCAAAGAATCCCAAGTGTGTGATCGCAATCTCCGCCTTCAAGTGCGAGCGATTTAATTGTTCGGCGTCATCGTTCCACTTGGTTAGCTAAACCGTGCCTTGCAGCTTGCGTAGCTTGAGAATTGCAGACAGATTGCACGGCAGCATTTTTCGCTAAAAGCTCCAATCCGCTCAAATTTTTCGCTAAAAGCTCCAATCCATCGCCAATAACGTTAAAAGCAGTAGACGAGTCGTATTTACATCCAATGTGTCATTTAACTTTGTACATACTCGCTGTTTGCTCATAGGTATGTTTCCATAGCGAGGAAAGCAAAATGTCAAAGTGAAACATGCGGAAGCACAGTGACGATCGATGTATTCCGCTCCACAGAAATGATCATTACACGCAAAACTCTCGCAACGGTAATGGTGGCTTCGCGGTAAATTATTAATATGCACGTTATAATAAAAGTTAAATACGTTAAATACGCGCGTTAACTACGCGCCTTAAATATAAACGTCAAATAAAATGCTAAATACGTTAATTACGCGAGTTAAATATACAGCGAGTTAATAACGGCAGTTAATTATAATCGCGAGTTAATGATGGTGGTTAATTACACTCGCACGTTAATTATGGCGCTTAGGCTAATCGCACGTTAATGATGACAGTTAATTATAATCACTCGTTAATTATGGTGGTTAATTATAATTGCTCGTTAATGATGGCAGCTAATTATAATCGCTCGTTAATCATGGCAGTTAATTATAATCGCTCGTTAATGGCGATGGTTTATTATAATCGCTTTATATTAAAATAAATGATAGACGATGGCTCGCGGTAGGAATACCAACAAGCGTTGTGTAATCTCTATAGAGGAGAGATGCTGCGCAACGATAACATGTAATTGTCATGAAACCGGGTAATGCGAAATTGCAGTAAAGTTAGCGCTTATAGTCTCATCGATTGTCATCGTTAATTTTGCGGAACATATTCGTCATGAATTTCACTTACGGCGCAGAATCCCCGCACTTGCCCTACGCCCTTTAACTAGTGTACCCTGGTATAATTGGGCGCACGGATCGCATCGTCGCGTAGGCACCCAATCACGATGCTTTCGCCGATCTATATCGGTTATAATATAACATACTGGCATACGTCAGCCGTAATCTCACTGCTTATGCCACTGCTTATTAGTGTTCCATCGTTTCGCGACAGTGTTTCTTCTGAAAATCACCTATTCTCAACTGCAGTCAGAATGAGATCCCGTAGATCGTGACATGCCTGCTGCAGCAATTACCATATTAAGGTCTGATTATGTGGAAGCGAGAATATTTCAGAAGTCGATGATCGCGTGCTTAGCGCACAGGTGACGGCCAACAGAGGCGTGAGACGAAAGGCAGGTAAACAGTAGGGACAGACTCAGCTGGGACAAATGTCATCTCGTAAGGCGTATCGCGCCGATGTCGTTTGGGTCCCGATCCCCCGTGCTGTGTTTGCGTGGCGAAGTAATTCAGCGTACACAGACAGTATTACATCACCACAGTATCATTCTTCATGACACTTCGTCATAAAGCTATACCGAGTCACATTTGCGGCCTGATGTATATCTCATTCGTTTACGTTCTCTGGTGATGTGGCACATGGTAGGTTTTCTGTAGCGGGTCGCTTTGTTTGGATATATAAAAAGGGTAAACAGAAACATGCTGCGTGAACAATAGAAAGTCACCCCAGTTATTACTGTACTTAGGGAACGCATCGCTGTTCACCCTCGCTGTCAGTTACTAAACGTTTGTGAGTTGAGAAGAGAAACTTATTTGGCCGGGATCCAGGGGCCGGGGTCAGCCTAGCTGGAAAGGAACCAATTTTATGCGATAAGCAATGGCTTCGTGTACAATACCCTGTAAACGGAACTGTAAGTCTGGCGGGCAGCCGCTGGTGATGTGGTCAGTGAGGTCATTCTGAAAGGGCACCCAAAATTTGAGCTGATTACTGAGAGGAAACCCGCATGAAACGCTATTGAAAATGTTGCCATGGTCCCAGGTATCAGGAATGGACACTGCCAGAATTTTTAGTGTGGGGCGCATGGCGCCAAGCTAAAAAAAAAACGTACCCGCCCACAATTGGCTAGATTAGCTGCAAGAAATTCTGGCACCAGCTTTGGAAAATGTCAGCATAGTGCCCGGTATGCGTGAATGGCGCACGGCAAATAATTGCAGTGGTGGTGTATCCGCAGACGCCCCCAACTGCCCGACACGCAAAAATTTAGCGTAGATTTAGCTGAAAGGAAATTTTGGAACCACTGGGAAATGTTCGCTAGTCCGGCAGGTAAATCGTGAATGGCACTGCCAGAATAATTCAGTTGGTTGGTGTGGCCACGCAGACGCCCCATAGTCATTATCTACTTCGATTAGCTGATAAGAAACACTGATGCGCATCGTCAGCTTTGCTCTCTACCTTTTTCAATGATTGTTAATGTGCTAGGAATAGAATCTTTCAACAAATCTCAATGTACAACTACTTTGATGATGAAACAACATATTCCTTTATAAAGCACTTCTCTCAACACTTATCATTTCTCATAGACAGTTGTATAATATTGTTATATATAATGTATAGTCCACTGCAGCGAACGCCACTTGAGTGGGACTAATAATGCGAAGGAAGAAAAGAGAAGTGTCTCAATCATCCGGACAAGAAAAATCACGACTGAACAGTTTCTCTCATAAAGCCATACGGCAAATAAATAAAATAAAAATTTAGTCACATAAGTCATCATCACACGGTTATTACACCTGAACCTAATTTTTATTAATTTTAAAGGTATTTATTTCTATTAAAATGAAACATTATATGGCATACTATTCACAATTTCCAATCACATTATTGCCTCCCATTTTAGCAATCCAGTAATTAAACATTTTTATTCTTCATTTACATTCAGTACTCAAGTATATCAAATGGCATGTTTAATACTCAATTATCAATTTAGTTCAAACCATCATGTTTTATTGTCATTTATCATATT
>NW_014580283.1:0-318 GCF_000485595.1 Priapulus caudatus | reverse complement strand
TCTCTCTCTCTCTCTCTCTCTCTCTCTCTCTCTCTCTTCGCTATCTTTCTCTCTCTCGCTCGCTTCTCTCTCTCTCTCTCTCTCTCTCTCTCTCTCTCGTCCCCTTGTGTCTTCTTGCCTCATTATATCTTCCTCTCACTCTCGCTCACTGGAAAGAGGAAGCCGAGACAGAGATGGTGATCACGAGGGTCTGTGAAAGGGAGGAGTCGGGGATGAAGCAGGGACACAGAGACAGGGAAGAGGAGGGACGTAGTAATGACATCGGGGAATGTAGGCGGAGGAGGAGGGAGGAGGAGGGGAGGAGGAAGGAGGGAGGAG
>NW_014580282.1:0-18711 GCF_000485595.1 Priapulus caudatus | reverse complement strand
TAATCCATAAAACCCTGCAAACGCATAACGCATAAGCTAAACCTAGTTAGTATTGATTAATATAGGGGTCGGGATATTATTGATTTATATTGATGTAAATGACATTGTTTTATTGGACCGCATGTTCTCGTATCCTGAACGAGAAGGGAAGCCGCATGGCTTTTCCGGCCGACGATGCTCCACATATAAAAAAAAATTTTAAAAAGGAAAAACAGAATAAAATAGTAAAAGCATTCAGTCCAGATAAACATTTAGGGCACGAAAAACATACACACTTAGGAATCGGAAGTTAATAATGACAAATTTGGTCATTATTAAACTCGCTGATAGAAGTCAAGTACAAATCATTCACAATTGCATCATATTGCCACTTAATCCACCCTCCCACGAACATTGCGATTTTTCTGATAACTCAGTGAAATTTCCACATTTGACCGTCAAAGTTTTCCTGTAGAACTGTTCCACGAGTCTGGCAGCGCTAGCTCTAAAAGACTGTGTCCGCCCATTGTCATACGTGATAGTGTGTGCATACTCGTAGTTTTTTGTGTGATCCACGCCGCGCCGGCGTCAGGTGCAAACAGAACCCAAGAAACGATTGGTTAATGTCAAGGCCGCTAAGATGTATTGTCATACACCGCGACCCGTCGATAGTCAATATCCACTACCCGACAATCACCGTCAAATCAATATCAATATCAAATGCACAAACAACCAACAATCAATATCAGCATCAGCAAACCGATGCATGCTGTACGCACAGGGCGGGGGGGCACTTGGACCGTGTTCCGATAATAAAACGACTGTTACTGAAAGGTGAGAGCACGTTGTCAGTACTGAGACTACTACTGGGAGCCCTTACCAGTACCGGAGTAAATGGAAGTCCTATAAAGTTTGATTTGACCTAGATAACTTTACTTCAAACCGTCCCAATTCACGCCGCTGCACAACACAGTAGCGGCGCATGCCCTTGTGCATGCATCAAATTACACAGTGGTAGAGAGAAGGCTAAGAAAGCGTTCGGCGGAACAGAACATTCCAGAACGCTTCCAATCTTTTCAAAGCAGCGAGCGAACAGAAATACACGATCCAACGGCCATGATCCACTTAGGCATCTCTGTGTAAGTGAATGGTCCACTTGTTCGAAATAGTACTATTGCAACTTTGGTACCACATATTACCCAGAATTATATGAGAAATCCTGCTCGAATTTGCCGCAAATTTCCCATGAAGCCGATTCGTAAATGGGATAAGTACATGAGCAATGGCGGCACATTGCATTCTGGGAGCAATTCTGCTGCAATTTGACGGCATAATTTTATTATTGAAATGGTCCCGAGTGCCTGTGACTCGTACGGTCTTTCGCGCGCGCGTACCGTCACACGTATTGTTACAGAATCATACAATCAACGCGCGAGTACCGCTACATGTACTGTTACAGTATCATACAATCAACGCGTGCATACCGCTACACGTACTGTTACAGAGTTATACGATCAACGCGTGCATACCGCTACACGTACTGTTACAGAGTTATACAATCAATGCGTGCATACCGCTACGCGTATTGCTCCAGAATTATACAATCAACGCAAAGTAAAACGAACCAACGTAAATCACGCTTGCGCGTCGTCTCTCTCTCTCTGCCTCTCTTCCTCCTCCTCCTCTGTCCCTCTCCGTCGTCGTCTGTCGACCCACGGTGGATGCTCTGCGTCTCCGTCTCCTTTTCTCCTCCTTCTTCTTTGCTGAGCTTGTCCGTCCCTTGCTCGGCGCTGCCACGTGTCCACTGTAGACTTATAACTCTCCCTCGCTCACGCGCCGTCCTGCTGCGTGGCTCTGCTACACATGCGTCTCTCTCACAACAACGTGCGCTCGGAAACGACGCGCTTCTCTCTCTCACGCACGGCTGTGCTGCGTGGCTCTACTGTCCTGCCTAACTTGGCGAAAACTATCCACTTCTCCTTCGCTCACGCGCGGCTCTGCTGCGTGGCTCTACTGTACTGCCTAACTTGGCGAAAACTATGCATTTCTCCTTCGCTCACGCGCGGCTCTGCTGCGTGGCTCTACTGTCCTTCCCGCTTGCGCTCTCGCACGGTACTCCTCGCCTCGCGCGCGTGCTGCGAGCTGGCCAGGTGCACAGCCTAGCTGCGTGGCTTTGAAGCCAGTCGACGGGAACCGGCTAACCGTGACACCCATAGCGGACCCCGTTGTGCGTGGCACTTCCAATTTATTTATGTATCTGAAGGTATATTTTCCAGTTGTGTCCTTTTTTGTTACCAAGTCATTTAGATAGTGGCCTGTCCCCATGTGCAATTTTAAAGACTTCGATAGCAAATTGCTGCATGCAGCGTAAGAGAAGGGATATGTTTTTGTCTCTGGATAAGAGTTCCTCATATGGGCTGTCAAAATCTCTATATACATACTTGAGGGCCCGGTAATTTATCTTCTCAAGTTTAATTACATTTTTCCTTCGACAGAAGTGCCAATTCAATGGGCAGAAATTAAAGTTTGACCTTATAAATGAGTAGTAGGTAACCTTGCGGCAGTCAAAATTGAGGTACCGCCCGATACGTTTAAGTACATTTAGCTGTCGTGCAGCCTTGGTGCAGATGGTAGTAACATGGTGGTCAAAGTTTAAGTTTAAGTAGTAATAAGTTTCTGTAAAACTAAATGTTCAAATGCCGATCTCTACTTTAATAGCGCTATAATTCTAGACTATAATATTACTCAAAATCTCACAGCACACAGTAATTATTAGCAGTAATTATAGTTTGTGTTAATTTACAATCATTTTATTATTGCAACGGCCCAAGTGCCTGTAGTTGGGTCAGGGCAATCCTTAATTGTTCGTGATCACTGCCGTATTTTCTCAAAGGTACTCACATTTACCCGGCCCACGATAATATAAGTGTATTGCGTTTGTTTTATCATCGCTCTATCATGACAAGGCAGTTGTGTGCTATTAATTCATCAGGCAATGTGCCTTATTAGTATTAGCGCCAGACAACTCCAGATGACCCTTTAAAATGCTGCAAAAATGTCTACCCAGAGACCACCACTAGTAGTAGCATAGATATGTATCAGCATGTCCGTGTGTGCATGCGCAAATAAAAAGTGTCTACCCAAAACCCACAACCAGTAGTAGCATTGATATGTATCAGGAGTAAGTGATCACAAATCTATGGTTATTTACTTCTGATATGTACACGAGTAGAAATTGACTTTTGAACACGGGAGTCCAATCCTCCAAAAGAGGGAGTCCGCAGCAAAATAAGGGAGTCCGCAGTCTGAGGTTCAAAATTAAAGATATTAACAATAAGGCATACGTACATGTGCGATTGCATGTCTGTCAAATTTTCTTTGGATATTAGCTGAAAAATACGATATTTCCACGAGGCCGTGCTCTGGAACGAACTAGTTAGTATGGCTGAATTTTCAGGGAGTCACACGGACTCCTTCATACGTCAAATCAGGGAGTCCAACAGTAAATCTGGGAGTATTTGACTCCGGACTCCCGTTAATTTCGCACCCTGTATGTATGTGAATGTCCGTGTGTGTATACACATGACGTATTTTCATTACCTAATTAACCTTAAAATGTTTACCCAGAGCCCACAACAAGTAGCAGCATAGATACATATATGAGCACATATTCTTTGCATAACCTGAAAATGTCTATCCACAATTCATTACGCCTATCCACAGCCCACAGCTAGTAGCAGCATAAATATGCATGTATGACTGTGTGCATGCACACATATTTATTGCGTGCGCTTGTATATTCATTACCGAACCTTAAAATGTCAACCCACAGCTAGTAGAAGAATAGATATGTATGACCGTGTGTGCATGCGCATAACATGTACAGTACACAATCTATTATCCGAAATACTGAAAACCGAAAAGCTCCAATAACCGAAAGCTTTTTTGTGGAGGTCGTCTGCACACCAAAGCTCACGTTTGGCTGCACAAGGCAGGGGCGTGTACAGGGTTTGTACCAGGGGGGGGGGGCTAACCGTAACCCAAAGTTGCGAGCACGCGAAGGGGGGGGGGTCTGGACAAATTTTTTTGAAATTAGACCCCCTTAGATGCGTTCTCTGCGCGAGCAGGGGGGGGCCGTACCCCCTCCCCCCCCCCCCTGTACACGCCTCTGCAAGGTTCACTGCAGAAATATTAATGTGTTTGACACTAATCCTATGTATATTGTACTGTACCGGTACAGCACTTGGCCTCTTGAAAACTTGGGTTTTAGTACTGGCTAGTTGCAGGATATACGGTATGTATATATCTGTACTGTACTACCATTCCGAATTCTGAAACGTGTCTGGTCCCAAGGGTTTCGGATAATAGATTGCGTACTGCATATATTCATTACCAAACCTTCGAGGTAAAATAGTACTGAATATTTATCGTTCACGGCAGGCATGGAGCGAGACGCCGCCACGGAGGCGAGACAGCAGCAGCTGGCGGAGGACATGCGACGCCACTACCTCGCCCAGCTGCAGCAGCTGATGCGCTCCCAGAGGAAGGACGGCGACGATGGTGGCATCAGTGAAGACTGGTTTGACTCTCTATTTTTCCCGGGCTCGACGCGATCGCCGAAGATCGAGAGTCGGCGCTCGCCTCCGGACGTGCCACCAGATGGCGCCGGCGAGGACGGGTCGAGTTCGAGCGACGAGAGCAGCGACTCCGCGTCGGACAGCGACGGGGAGAGCGCGCACGGTAACCACGGCGACCGTGTCCCCCCATCGTCGAGGCGCAACGACGGCGACGACGACGACCTCGCTGCGGTAGGCGCGCATTTCTTATGGTCGGACAACGACGACAGCGGCGTGTCCGAGTCCGAGTTGTCGCCGTTCGACCTCCCGTCTGTCGACGCCGCCGCCAGGGGGCAGCAGTCTCCTGCCGCCGCCAACGATATGTATCTGGAGCCGGGTGAGAGACAGCGGGGGAGCGTGGGGCGGTCCCACGTGGGCGGCGCGCGGCGGCGGGGGAAGCCTCGCGCCGCGCCGCGCCGGAGCGGCGAGCCACCCTACACGTGCGCCCTTTATGAGCGGCCGGGCGAGCTGCGGACGCACGAGCGCGGGCACGACGAGGATACCGTCCCATCGTTACGACGACCGGGCGTCTGTTTGTCGCGAGACTCCCTCGACGCCGGACGCGGCTGCAACCAGGTGGCGCTAGCGAAGCATGCCGGCGAGCGTAGCGGCCTGGTGTTCAATCACCAGGTGGCGCCAGCGGAGCGTGGCGACAGCGAGTTAGTGGACCAGGTGGTGCCGGCGGAGCGCGCGGTCGGCGATCGAGCGGGCCAGGTGGCGCCGGCGGAGCGCGCGGTCGGCGATCGAGCGGGCCAGGTGGCGCCGGCGACGTCGCACGCCTGCCGGAAGTGCGGGGCGTGGTTCCGGCTGCGGCAGCACCTCGCGAAGCACATGGTCGTCGTTCACGCGTGCGTGAAGCCGTTCGTGTGCGAGGTCTGTCCGATGGCGTTCGCGCGACGCAGCGAGCTCGTCAACCATCGCCGCATCCACACAGGAGAGAAGCCCCACTCGTGCTGCATGTGCTCGATGGCATTCGCAGGTAACCATGACAACGGCTGTGAGTAGGGGAAAAAATTGGTGTACTTTTTTTTTCCACGGGAGCTCTTTTTCAAAATTCTGTGGAAAAAATAGCTCTCATCAATAATTTTATGGGAGCTATTTTGAGCCTCACGTGAGCGATTTCGGAGGTTTCAAGAGCGAATCGCTTATCGCTCCCGTGTATTTTTTACCCTGGCGACGAGGCAGCCTCCGTTTACGCGACTGACATGCCTAGTGAGAGAGAGTGACAAGCTTAGTGAGAGATGTCTGTTGTTGTGTAGTCTGGCTGTGTCGTGGCGAATGAGAGGTCAGTTGTTTTTCAAAATCGTCGAGGTTGATGTCGTGGTCGTAGTGTTATTATTAAAGGGATAGTAGACTCTAGGATTTTACTGCATATAACTGTATAAATTTACTGTATAACAAATCGTCTATACCCACACGTATTTGTTACCAGATACCTAATTTGATTGTTATAATTAATTACACATCAACGCTACGAAATTTGAACGGCGCCATGACACCCGTGACCGTGCTGCCACCACTTCCGGCCGGCGGCGCCCCGGGAGCCGAAAAAGTTGCGTATTTGCCAAGTTTTTTTGCAACGTTACAGACCGAGGCGTAATCACAAAGGTGCAATTATGATTATACTTAATTATGCTATTTAACCGAGACTGATGTTCATTTTAAGACAAATGTACCATAATATAATCTGAAACTATATGTCGTTTTATAAGTATTACAATCCTTTTGGCTTTTAATGAATAATTAAGAAACACCCTCGGGTCTGTAGAGCCCTTGGCTGGAAAAGTGGTTTTGCGGCACTTATGCAGATGCGTGCTTGAGTCGGCGGCCACGGTCGTTTGAAATCAACAACTGTAGTCGTTAGTTTTAAAAAACTTTTTAGCATATCAACGTGAACATAGTCAGATGCAGCTTTGTAGAATCGCTATCGTGCCGTCTCGTTCCCGCCGTAGCAGCCGGCCGTCGTCCGTCCGTCCGGGTTCAACAGTTGGGCAGCACAATCTTAACGCCTCGACGTACGGTCACCGATATTCGCGCACATCGGGGGGTTTCGGTCAACGAGTTGGGAAGTCGAAGCTGGGGGTCACAGGTCACAGGTCCACAGGACGGTGTAAAAGAAGGGGACCATTCATGCCTTAACTTAAGGTAGTACGGAGGAGAATGCAGATTGCGGCACAAACATCTAAACGGCTTAGGCCGCCTACTCCCCGCTTTGCACCACCCTCGGCCTGCCGGACTGAGCGACCTCGAGTAGCATGCAGCGAAACGCCATCCACTCCGCTCGCGCGCGTAAATGCACGGTCACAGGTCCACCACGGTCAACATGTGGTCAATCTTGGTGCAGATTTATGTATATTTCTAATTTTGTCTTGAGGACATATTGTTTCTGACGAGCGATTTTTGTGTGATATAATACAATGCCAAAAAAAAAAAAAAACCAAAAAGAACACCCCTCTCTCGTCTCTCTCACGCGCCGCGCCTGACGCACCCTAATTTCCTGCATTTTTACATTAATGGGCTTTATTGTAAAGGTACGCACATCTGAATACATGTCCCTTGTCTGCTGACAGCTTTTTTCTCCGCCCTTAAAATTTGGGGGGGGTTTTTCCCCCCCCCCCCCCCCCCCCCCCCCCCCCCAAAAAATAATTTTTTGCGGGGGGCGGGGAAAAAAAAAAAAAAAAAAAAAAAAGGGGGGGCGCCGCCCCCGCCCCGCCGCCCCCCCCCCCCCCCCCCGCGCCCCGCCGCCTTTATGGCGAAGCACTACACCTCTGCCCTTCGGATAACCTTTTTTTGACTACCTCAGGAGGGCCGCGCCGGCTTAAACATGGCACTCTCGCCTTCTCCACTGTCTGCCTTCAGAAGAATTTGACGCCGGCGCTCCTCCCTAATCACGCACATTCACTCACGCCCTCCGCTGTATGAGGGTCTACAACTGTCACAGTGATGAATTTCAAAAGCTAAATTTGGTTGAAGAAGGTTTATGCTTCTTAAAATCGTATTCATTTCTATGGCATGTCCTGTATCTGTCTAGTTTTAATGTAACGTATGCCACTCGCCATCGGCCACTGCAGTGCATGGTGTGGTTGTGTGGTAGGGCGCTACTGTGTATTTTTGGCCTTGCGTTAATTAGTTCACAGGTGGCAAGCTTCTCTATTTGTGCCGCCTGTGTAGCTTGCGTAGTTGTATTTATGGATGAGTGCCTTACTCTTTTATTCTGTCTTGCCACAAATATGTTGTTGCTAACTTTACGTACGATTGGAGCTTTCTCTATTCTTAATCCGAAGTATCACTTAATACGTACGCGGCTTATCTTCGTGCAACTTTCATTAAGATGCCCAACGAATCATACTCCTTTGAGCGGGTTCCTGATACCATCCTGCCTGGTGGCATTTATCTGTTTCGGTGTGGTATGTACACATCATTTGGCGACCGTCAACACGCGCGTTTTACTAGAATCCGCCCACTCACCGACATGAGTTCACCTGCAGCTTCCACGTTAGATGAGCGCTGTCGCTTTTCTTTCTGTTTTTTTTTTTTTTGTGTTTTTTAACAAAAAAAAATAAAAAATTTTTTTGTCCCCCCGGGGGTTCCGCGGCACTGTGTTTAATAATTATTTCCGCCTCCCTAATGGTCGAATCGACACCTTATGAAATTTTTTTTATCGCTACTAGCGTCAATCCCGTACACCTATAATAATAAACTTGAAAATATACCTAAGAACCTAGAGTAACACTAATCCTCTTAATTGAAACTTAAAAGTTGTGTTGAATTACTTATCCTATCTACCATCCCCAATCATCTGACTTTTCCCTACTCTCTATCGATCCATCGCCATCACCATTGCCATGCAGGCCATCCCTTCATCTATGCCAACCCTCTCCTATCTGTCCATGCCATCCACCCCATGCCCGCATTCCATCGCCATCCTCATCCATGGCCATCTCCACCACCCCCCAAAACATCCATTCCATGGGGGTGAGATCATCATGGCCAGTCCCGAGCCATCATCTGAGTCCAAACCACCCATGTCAGGCCATGCCCATCCATCCAGCCGCCACTCATCCGGCCCAGCCCATCCAACCCACCCACACTCCCCCATGCTAATTCATCCCGCCCCCACTCTCCCATCCATGGCCCCACCCCCACAGTGGGCCATCGCTATCCAACCAAGAGTGGCCCCATTCCTCCATCCCCTCCATCGTCCATATTCCATTTACCATTTCACGCTCACTCTCTCCCCTATCTGTCGCATCCCCATTCATCCCATCTGCATGCCACTTCCATCCACCGCCGCTCCACACAACCGATAAGGGGCCGAACGAGACGGCGGGCACACGGACACCATTTCTTATGTGGGGCATGTGCTTGAAATTGCCTTTGAATTTTCTGTCTCTCGTTAAAATGGGATGGGTTTTGCCACCGGTATGGCAATTTTAAAGAGGGCGATCAAGGCGCAACTTCTCGCACACACTTCTGAGAAGGGCACCAAGGCCAATTGCTTATGAAAACCGTTTGTGTGAACGTATGAAAGTTCTAACTCAAATATTTTGCTGACTAAGAATGTTACTGGCGGCACTGTAGCAGGTGAGACACGCCCGGGACGATCGATGAGAGCATCGCCCCTCTGCGCCGACCGGCGTCGTTTTCCAGCCTCTCTTAAGACTCGCCAGCCGCGCGGCCGAGTCCGGGCGTGCAGCATTTAAATCTTCGTGTTCTACCAACCCCCGCGCAAGATACACAGGTGCCACTACTTGTATCGCGTCCTACTGCCACCAGGCTTGGGCCCAGCCAAATACCCCCCCCCAGCGTTATTCGTTCTTGACCCCGCCCCCCCGGGCTAGCACTGGTATCCCGCCCTGGCACACGCTCTGACTAGAGAATGTATCCACCGCTCTGCGCACTAATAGTGCGGCCCGGAACCCATAGGTGCGCTAGCGAAGGGGGATGGGTGAACTACGTGGGGCAGAGGTGAGAGGGGATGCGGGACGAGTGTTCGTTGCTCCAAGTGAAGGAGATATTGTAAGTGGATTGGGGTCATGAGGATGGTGAGAGGATCACATAAGGAGAGGGAGAGGAGGAGGGCTACGATGAGGTTTGAGAGGGTGAGTCAGTCAGTGCTGGAATGGGAGGCGGCTGTCCCGGCGAGCCAGAGGCAGAGCACCGACGGGCAATACAGAAAAGGGCAAGGCGGTCACTGCACGTCCGGTCGGGGTGAGCATTTTCCATGGGGCCGTAAGGCGATTGATAGGGGGCACCGAGTCCGGCGCAATAGTGCCGTCCGAGTGGCCGCGTCGGTTAATTCGCACGCCGCTGCATCCATGACTCCGCTACCCATCCCATCAGCGGCCATCCTTCATCCATCCATCCATCTATCCATTGTCCATCATCACAATACCATGCACTCTCCATCCTCCATGCTACCCACCTGCCCTATCTCTCCATCCGTCCACAATCTATACATTTTCCCATCCACACCACACACCCAGGGACAGTGACCGGCATCATCCATGCTAATGCATCCATCTAATTCATAGGCCATCCATAACCATCCATCCATGACCATCCATCCCCATACCATCCATCCATGCCATCCATCCATGCCCGCATGCCCATCCTCGTGCGCATCCTTCCAATCCATGCCATTCCATTCCATCAATCCAATCCCATCCATCGCCATCCATCTCGACCATTATCCTCTCCATCGCATCATCCAGTACCATCATCACTCTTACCAATCCCTCCCATCTTACGGCGCCACCTGCCCTACTCTCTCCATCCCGTTCAACAATCTATACATCTGATCGCATGACGCACGGTCCACCAACAAGCTGCCATCCATCCATCTATGCATCCATCCCTTCATCCATCCTCCAATCCATCCAGTCATCCATCTAAACACACCCCCATTCCATCATCCATTTGCCGTCCATGCTCATGGCGCCATCATCATCCATGGGTGTGTGGTGGTTGCACCCTCGCCACCATTCATCCATTCACCCACCTCTCTACTATCTGTCCAATTCCCATTCATTGAGTAGGTAGACCATGCATCCATCCCCATTCATCCATCCATGTCGATCCATCCCTTACATCCCATGCCTCCATACATCGCCTCCATCCATCCAGACCTCCATCCATCCATCCTACCATGTACATCCATGCCATCCCTCATCCATTCCATCCTCCATCATCCATCATCCTCCATCACATTCCATCCATCCATCCATCACTCTCCCAATCCCTCCATCTACCCACCTCGCCCTATCTCTCCATCCGTCCAACAATCTAATACATCTTTCATCGCACCCCACCAACGCCATCATACCATCTATTGCATCCATGCTATTCATCCCCATCCATGCGCCATACCATCCATCATCCTCCATCCATCCATCCATGCCTCATCGTCCATCATCCATCCATCTGCATCATCGGCCCATCCCATCATCCATGGCCACTCCATGCCCATCCCATCCATCCATCCGCATCCATGGCCATACCATCCATCCCATCTATCCATGCCCATTCCATCCATGCCATCACTCTGCTTCACAACCCTCCATCTACCCCCCGCCCTATCTCTTCCAAGCATACCATCCACCCATACCATCCATCCATCCGTCATAACATCATCCATATCATCCATACCATGGACCATCCATCCATCCCATCCCCTACGCTAAGTCCATCCATCACCATTTCCATAACTATCCATTCATCCATTCCATCCATATCATACCCATTCATTCATCATTACGTCACGTGTCTCTCCCGCCTATCTGTCCATCATTTACCCACGATGTCCCGCCAACCACGCCATCCATCCATCCATTCTTCCATCCCATATTCCATCCATTCATCCAACACCCATTCCATCCGATGACATTCATTCATCAATACCTATGCCATCCATTCATTCATCTTTATCCATCCATCACACAATCACATCCTATAACAACCATTTCATCCATCCACAAGCCGCCTCTCCCTATCCTGTCATGCCATGCCATGCCATCCATCCATGCATCCATGCCAAACACCATACATATCATCCATCCATACCATCCAAACCATCCACCCCTCCATCCATCCCATGCATCCATCATCCAACATCCATCCATCCATCCATCCAATTCTCCATCCATCCATTCATCATTACTCCATCCAGCCATCATCCATCCATATACTCCATCATCCAATCCATCCATCAATTCCATATACATCCACTCCACCTCTCTCCTATCTGTCCATCCATTGCCATCCCATTCATCCATGGATCCATCCATATCATCCCTGCATTCACATCCATCCATCCATCCATCCATGCATCCATCCATGCCCATCCATCATCCATCATCCTCATCCTCCCATTCCATCTATCCATCATCCTCTCACCCATAACTACCATGCCATCACCACCATACCATGTCATTCATCCATCCCATAGCATACCACCACCCATTCCATCCTCCATCCATGCATACCATCCCCTCCCATTCATCTGCCATCAACCCACTTTTTTCCGCCTCCTGCTGCCCATGCCATTCCATGCCAGCATCGCATCTCATCTCCATCTCGTCCATCCACCACCTCTCCCCTATCTGTCGGCATTCATATAGCCATCCATCCATCATACCATCCATAGCTATCCCATCCATACCATCCATCCATGTACCATGCATGCCATCCTCCATTCCTACCCATCCATACCATCCATTCCATAACCATCATCCAACCACGCCTCCATCCATTGCCATTTACCATATCCATTATGCCATCACGACCCGGGTGAGAGAGGTTATGAGACCACTTTCTCCCCTATCTGCCCATCCATACCCATCCAGCCATCCATTCATCCCCATTCGTCCATCGCAACGCACCTCTCCCCTATCTGTCCGCTTCATTCCATCCACCATCCATCCCATCCATCGCCATCCGCCATCCATAGCCATCCCTAAGACTTCCATAATCCATCCCATCCATCCACTCCCCCAAAAAAAATCCATCCATCAATCCATTCATACATCATCCACCATCAAACCATCCATCCATACCACCCATGCCAATGCCACTCATTCATTCATTCATCCATCCATCCATACAATCCATTCATTCATTCATAACATCCATCCATCCATATCTATCAACCACGCCATCCATTCCATCCATCCATCTAATCCGTCCATTCATCTCATTCATTCCTATCATCCATCCATCCCATCCATGCCATCATCGACCAACCACCCATGAACATCATACCTCCATCCATCCCACACCATAAGTCCATCATCACCATCCTAACATCCATCATTCATCCATCCACGACCTCTCCACGCCACGACCACGGGAACATCCTACATGCAATCATCCATCCATCATCTTCCATGCCATCTCATCCCGCCATCCATAACCACATCTAGCCATGCCGTTCATACCATCCCTGGTCATTCCATGTGCCATTCCATCGCCTCTATTCAATCCATCCCTCCCATCTACCCACCTCTCCTCATATCTGTCCATCCATCCGTCCCATACATCCCTCCATCTAGCCCACCTCTCGCTCCTATCTGTCCATCCGCCATCCCACGCCATTGCTCCATCTCTGGGATATTTCGTTACTATACTTGGTGTGTCTGCCATCGGCATGTTTGTAGTAATCGGTCTGTCCCATGGCGAACACTGAGGAACCACACGGGGCGAGCGCGCGTACATCTGCCGTGAGTGCGGCGAAACACCTCCAGCAGTCCGGTGCATCTCCAGGTGAGCGGAGAGAGGGAGGGAGGGAGGGAGGGAGGGAGGGAGGGAGGGAGGACGGGAGGAGGGAGGGAGGAGGGAGAGAGAGAGAGGATGAGATGAAGAGAGAGAGACGAGAGAGAGAGAGAAGAGAGAGAGAAGAAATGAGGTGGGGGAGAGAGGTACGAGGAGAGAAGAGAGAGAGATAGAGAGAGAGACGAGAGGGAGGGAGGGGAGGAGGGAGGGAGGGAGGGAGGGAAGGGAGGGAGGCGCCGAGCGGAGGGAGGGATGAGGGGGGAGGGAGGGAGGGAGGTTTAGGGAGGAGGATGGAGGGAGGGAGGGAGGGAGGGAGGGGAGGAGGGAGGAGAGAGAGAGGGAGAGAAGCAGAAGAGAGGGAGAGAGGGAGAGAGAGAGAGGAGAGAGAGAGAGGAGAGAAGAGAGAGAGAGACCGAGAGAGAGAGAAGAGAGACGAGAGAGGATGAGAGAGAGAGATGAGCGTGGGGGAGAGAGGGTGAGAGGAGAAAGAGGGAGAAGAGGGAGAGAGGGAGAAGGGAGCCGAAGACGAGAGAACGCAGAGAGAGAGAGAGAGAAGAGAGAGAGCTGACGAGGAGAGAGAGAGAGAGTAGAGAGAAGAGAGATCATTATTAAACAATCAACGAGTCAGCTAAATCTCTCTTGCCGTGAATCCCTGCTAGAAATCAGACGGGAAGGAAGGATGAGGGGATGAATTCGTTTTGCCGTCGGATATTTTCGTGCCAAGCATCCCACTCGCTAACCTCACAGCAACGTATTAGCCAGCGAGCCGTGCAGCCGTGATTTGCACAGTCAGTTTTTAAAGTTTTTTTTAGTTTTCCGGGGGAGGCCCCCGTACCCCCCAATGACCCCCCTCTCATACTCCCCCCCTCCGTGAACGCCGTAGGGCGGTTTTGGCTAAGACAAAAAAATATTGCAATCCCAAATTTTTTTTTTGCGCTCCCACAATACTCATTCCTGGCTAATATAATACCCTGCCTCACAGGTTCACATGAGGACGCACACGGGGGAGAGACCGTACAAGTGTGAGCAGTGCGGGGTCACCTTCGCTCATTCGAACGCGCTGCGACGCCACGTCAAGAACATGCACACGAACGAGAGACCCCACCAGTGCAACGAGTGTGGTAATGTCACCCCATTCAGGGGCGTATCTAGGGGGGTGCTGGGCAGTGGCGTAGCTAGGATTTTTTCAGCGGGGGGCCTTACATTTTCGTGGGGGGCACAATATATAACTTTTCTTTGTATTATACTGTTCTAACGGCATTGTTTTTAATTCAATTTTTTTTTTATCAAGCATGAATTTTCAGTGGGGGCACCTGGGGGGCACAGAAAATTTGTGTGGGGGGCACGTACCGCCCCAGGCCCCCCCCCGTAGCTACGCCCCTGGTGCTGGGGGGTCCGGACCCCCCCTTTAATTTCAGTGGCCTAAAAAAATTTCATCCCAATTTTTTTAGGGATTGTTTTTCTGATAAAGATTTACTTGTATATATATAAATTCTTTATAAAAACCTAGAAATGGGCAAAGAGGGGTCCACGGGGCGTCCGGCGGACCGGATCTGATAAATTTTTGTTTTTCAACCCCATTTTATTGTTCGGGGTGAGACCCAGAGGTGAATTTCACTGTAGAATAACATAAAGATAATTTTCTGCTAAAACTTTTGGAATTCCATCTTCCATTCCAGACATCAAAATTACTGCTCAGATGTACAATTTTCTTGGGAGAGGTCCCCCCCCTCCAAGTGCCTGCGGCAGCTTTTTAAAACACCACAAAAATTAAGCAGGAAATAGTGCCCTTTATTTCTTCCTGGACACCTCCATTTCAAAAATCCTCGATCCGCCCCTGCCATCAATACTCTCATGATTTCACAGCACTCGAAGTCTGACCCCGGGCTCCGTGCCTGCATTGACATATTGTACGGCACGTTTTTGTACGTCACACACACGTCGGTCAATGTTCGTAGCCAGTGATGGTCGAAGCTGTTGTGTATAATATAGACGCCTTTATTCTAATTACAATAATTTGTATCCCCCGCGAGGAAGTCGGCGGGGATACTATGGTTTCATGTCTCCCCAGCCACCGCCGCCGCAGACAATTTTCCTTCCGCTCTATAACTCGACCCCTAATTGGCCTAGCGCTACCAAACTTGGTATACTTAAGGCACGTTCACACGGACGTTTTTGGCCCGAGCCTAATTAGGCCCGCACCAGATTTGGCTCGAGCCGAGCATTCTACACCGGAACGTTTTGACGCCCCAAGCCTTAATTAGGCCGGCCAAGATTCGCGTCCATCGAAACTGTCGGACTAGGCCGAGCCAAATTTCAGCACCAGCTTTCGGCGAGGCGTTAGAGCGTTAGAATTCGGCTGTGAGGCGTTAGAGTGCCGCAAGTGCTTTCGAAACGTGTACTTTCAACGAAATATAAGTCCAATAACAGTATAAATTTCGAAAAAATTTGATCAGTATGCACCGTTTTTCAAGATTGAATTCGGAACTTGTAACTACGGGAACGTAAGTAAACACTCTGAACGGGTACACAACACCATATTCTGGCGAGCAGATCTGCCAAAGTTATCTGTGAGATTATTTGGCCAACTTAAACATTTATTTGAATTTGAATTTGAAGATTTGACAGACAGATTCACTTGCGTACGTGTGATAACGCCCATCTCAAACCGGCCCGAAGCCAAATCGGAGCCCATTTGCGCTTGCACCAACCTATGACCGTTGAACGCGACTTTACACATCTTGGGGAGAAGGTGATCAGCATACCAAAAACCAGGTCACTTGCCGACCCGTTATTTGATCCTTTACCTTTACCTTTCCTTCCACGCGTCTCTGAACCGGCCCCTAATTGATCCTAGCACTTATCCAAACTTGCATACTTACCTACATTCTGGCGGGAGAAGGCTGAGCAGTCACCAAAACAGATCACTGCGACCTTTATTGAACGTGCTTTTACCTGACCTTATCACTATCTTCCCTTCCGCTCTCTAAATCTCGGGGGCGCCGCCTAATTGAATTGCTACCGCCTTACCAAACTTGGGCATACTTACATATTTGTTCGGTGAGAGGGGCATGCATCCGTACCAAACCACGGGCATCTGCGACTTTTATTGTGACTTTACCTTATCCTTGAATATTTCCTTTTCCGCTCTTCTATTACCTTCAGCCCGCTTAATTGATCCTAGCGGCTACCAAACTTCGCGTTGTGGTTCCTATACTACACATCTGCGGAGAAGCTGGTGCAGCAGTGCGTACCAAGAAGACCAGGTCACTCCCGACCCTTTATTTTGATTTCCTTTGACCTTATTCATTATTTCCCTTCTGCTCTATACTCGTGCCCGCCTAATTGACTAGCGCTACCAAACCAGCCTTAAACCGATCCTTTATTTAACCTTTACCTGTCTATGGAATCAATATTCCTTTCCTGCTCTCTGATAACTGCCCTAATTGACCTAGCCGCTACCGAAACTTGACTCTATACTTACACATCTTGGGCAGGAGACACTCGCGAGTAATGTCCTTCCTCGCGTACCGAAAACCAGGTCACTGCAACCTTTATTTGACATTAACCTTGACCTTTATCATATTTCCCTTCCGCTCTATAACTCGGCCCCTAATTGACCTAGCACGACCAAACTTCGTATACTTACACATCTTGGGGAGAACACGGGGGATACATGTAGTTGGCCCTTTCTAGTTAAATAATTAAATTAACTAATTACTAAATAGGTTATCCCTATTACAACATACGCTATATTACTATATACGCTCCTTCGTACTCGTGTGCCACACCTATCCTCTCGAACGTTCTTTTCTCCCCTTATATAGGTCGCGGCCTGGCATCTCATTATCTCGTGACGTCCCTGTTCAGTGTCCAATGAGCAGGCGAGCGTGCCGTCTTGATTGGTCATTTCTGATGGTGGTGCAATACCTCCAGTTGGATCGATGACCAGCATGACTCATGCCCTTTGGTGCAATCTTATATTTATTGTGCAACAATATCGAAGCCCATTGCTAAGCATTCACAATTAGTTGGCATAGAGCCAATGAGCAATTAAGTCTCAACACTATTGCATCTATCAGATTTTCAGTCTCAAATTTCAGTCTTCAGTACATGTATTTGTGTGTTGAATTACATGCAGTAAAGATTTAATAATAATAAAGTCAATTCATTCTAACACGGTGTCGTGGATTTACGTTAATTATGCGTGCTGATCGAATCAGTGATCGGAACGATACGTAGGTGATAAACTGATCTATACGTTTGGTATGGCCGAGGAAGGAAAGAAGACAACAAGCCTTTGGAACAATTCTTCTAATCACTTATGATATGAAGTAAAATGATGGGTGTGGTTCTGAAAATACAGAAACACGGATACATGAACTAATAATTCAACTTTAAAGTCTCATCTAACAAACCTAGTTTTCTAATCAATGATTTCACC
The DNA here is from genome assembly GCF_000485595.1 of Priapulus caudatus. Taxonomy (NCBI): domain Eukaryota; kingdom Metazoa; phylum Priapulida; class Priapulimorpha; order Priapulimorphida; family Priapulidae; genus Priapulus; species Priapulus caudatus. The sequence continues at coordinate 903 of NW_014580282.1, read as the reverse complement.
ACGTTATGATTCAAAGAGACATAAAGTATCAATATGACAAGTATGAAGAATCCAGTATTAACTTCTTGCATTAAGCTAAACACGAATCAACTTTACATTAAAACAGACAGGATTCTCATGCTAGAACAGAAAGCAGCTGAGCTGTGTTACACTGTACTGAGGCGCCATCTGTATGCCAAACTTGGAACTATACTTGAACTCTCGCGCTAAAATCACCTGCTTAGACTTTACACCATTTTCTCATGGGATGATCCAGATGAGACGGGATACATTCACACGGACGTTTTTGGCCCGAGCCTAATTAGGCCCGTGCCAGATTTGGTCCCATCGAAAACGTCGGACTAGGCCCGAGCCAAATTTTCAGCACCAGCTTTCGGCGAGCGGTAGAGCGGTAGAATCGGTTGAGCGGTAGATGCCGCAAGTGTCGAACGTGTACTTCAACGAAATAAAGTCCAAAACAGTATAAAAATTCGAAAAAATTTGATCAGGATGCACGTTTTCAAGATTGAATTCGTAATTGAACTCGGAACGTAAGTAAACACTCTGAATCGTACACAACACCATCTGGCGACATACTGCCAAAGTATCTGTGAGATATTTGTGCAATAAAATGTATTTGAATTTGAATTTGAATTTGACAGACAGTATTCACTTGCGTACGTGTGAACGCTCCGACTCAAACCGGCCCGAGCCAAATCGAGCCCATTTGGCTTGAGCCAAACCATGACCGTGTGAACGCGACTTTACACATCTTGGGGAGAAGGTGAGCAGCATACCAAAACCAGGTCACTGCGACCTTTATTTGACCTTTACCTTGACCTTTCCCTTCCGCTCTCTAACTCGGCCCCTAATTGACCTAGCACTACCAAACTTGGTATACTTACACATCTTGGGGAGAAGGTG
>NW_014580281.1:22059-24966 GCF_000485595.1 Priapulus caudatus | reverse complement strand
AACTGCCCAGCTCCACCTGGCGGCACGTTAAACTGCCGAACTCCAATTGGTGGCACGTTAAACTGCCCAGCTCCACCTGGCGGCACGTTAAACTGCCTAGCTCCACCTGGCGGTACATTAAACTGCCCAGGTGGAGCGGGCAGTTTAACGTGCCGCCAGGGTTTAACGTGCCGCCTTTAACGTGCCGCCAGGTGGAGCTGGGCAGTTTAACGTGCCGCCAGGTAGAGCTGGGCAGTTTAACGTGCCGCCAGGTGGAGCTGGGCAGTTTAACGTGCCGTCAGGTGGAGCTGGGCAGTTTAACGTGCCACCAGGTAGAGCAGGGCAGTTCAACGTGCTGGCAGGTGGAGTTCGGCAGTTTAACGTGCCACCAGGTGGAGCTGGTCGCTTGCAGGGTGTCTACGTGCGACAGCAAGTGACAGCACGCTACCGGCCGAGAACATCGGACGACAAAAACTCGCAGACGTTAGTCAGCTTCGGTGATTGGTCGCTCACGGGCGCCACCGACCAGCGCCGACGCGCCACTGCCGACGTCAACGCCATGAACATCCGGTTACGCGGGGACGATTTCGTAAGTGCCAACCAGGGGGCGCGCGGTGCAAGCACTGGGAACGTGAATGGCTTCGAGATGACGGGTCGTAGATTCGTACAGCTCAGCGCGTACAATCGCTACGTCGACCCGCCCGACGACGCCCGCCAGGTGGCGCGAAATAGCTCGGAGCGCCCTCTCACGGACCGGGAGATACGGTCGATTTTACAATCAGATATAACCACGTTTATTACTGGTTACACGCGGCAACCGGCTTGTACACGGACCCAGCAGCAGCAGCAACAACAACAACAGCAGCAGCAGCAGCCACAGCAACAGCAGCAGCAGCAACGACAACAGCAGCAGCAACAACGACAACAGCAGCAGCAACAACGACAACAGCAGCAGCAACAACGACAACAACAGCAGCAACAGCAGCAGCAGCCGAGCGGTCAGACGACGCCAGTCGTCGTCATTCTTCCGGAAGTGAAAACGGAAGCCATCCCTCAGCTGTACGAACTTCTCCGTAAGGAGGGATACCTTTACACGGGTAAGCATCGTCAGTGGCGTCGCCGTCACAGAGACGCTAGTGTTCCATTCATATGTAATATTATATAATTTTACGATGCTATCTATTTATATAGTGTTATATACCTTCATACGGGTAAGTCCAGCTAGATCAACTTACAACCAGCATTACGACACACTGCTAACAGCAATTCCCTTTTCTTTTCTTAACGAATACTTTTTTCTCTGACTCTGCAATGGCGAGCGCTAAGTGAATATGTTGATGTCACTGTGATGCCATTAAATATATATCATTAAATATTAATCGCTTTTATTATTTCCCGGGACACCGATGGTGGAGCTAATATAAATATAATAATGCCGGGCCGGATTCAAATGCGAGTGGGCAGACGAAAATGTCTGTATATTGCAACTATTAATTGCAAAATATATCATTTTACCCGATGTCTGACTATATACGCCCCAGATTCTACAATACTCAGAGCATTCTGCTTTCTCCACTAGACGCTCTGACATTCTAAAAAGAAGCGCGTTTGTTCCCATGGCGACCGCTCTCAGGATGATTTCTGCTTGCTATCTTACAGCTCGGCTCATCCCCCCTTCTTTTTTCAGATGACGACCAGGAAAATCAGGAGCAAACAGCGTTCACGCTCATACCAGAGACGTCTGCCACGATGACCGCGGCCGAGATGCGCACGGAAGTTCCGCAGTTCTTCGCTCGCGAGATTGGCGGACGGGGATTCAACTTTGCACCCGTCAATCCCGAGAGAGAGCGCGCGAGAAAGTAGTAGTGCAGCAGAGGCACGGTAATGGCAGCGTCCCAACTGTCCCGGTCTCACCGGGATCGTCCCGGTGCGACATGCTGGTGCCGTGTCCGTAAGAGTCCAGAAAGTCCCGCGTCGTACATTCTTTCAAACCATATTTAAAATTTACATCAGTAGTAATTACTAAATTTGCCCGTAGTGTGATGTACTTTTTCTTCCAGCGAACAATAAAAGGCCACAAATGTCAAACACTTTTGTTTTTCACAATAACGTCGTTGTGTGACGGTAATAATATGTAATATACTCGTATAATAATAATTAAAATGTGAAACCATAAATTAACATGAATTTGCATTTTATTTTACATGTATACTTCTAATAAAAAAAATGGTGGTGCGGCCGGCGACAAAACACATGTCGCAGGCCCGCCATCAACTTTTTCCTGTTGGTTTCGCAGCAACGCGAAAAAAAAAACGGCGGGATGGACCGATTATCCACAAGTGGATCCCTTTTCTTGGATTTTCCCAACTTGGGACCTCTGGCAGTGACGCGAGACACGAGGACATAGAATATATGTACATAGAGAATATAGTGCAGCAGAGGCTCGGGCGATGAACGCGCGAAACTCAAGGACAGGACGATCGTACATAGATATATAGAGATTTCATATTATTAGATATTGATATTATTACAGATGATAGTAGATAAGCTATGCATGCGTGAAACCGCGTCGAAGCATTACGATGTCGTGTTTAATTCGATGGGTAACTGAATATAGCTTGATATAATGACCCATATGCATATATATATATTATATATATATATATATATTATATATATATTATATATGAATAACGGGTCTCCCGGGAAAATCGCCGATATGCGAATAACTAAATCCGATCCTCAAACTCGCGCCCGAATCGTATCTACTGTACGCGAGGCCCGACCACTGTACAACGATGTCACGAGTGCGAACGCCGCAATCTGGAATATACGCGACTGGTTTGCTTACGTTGCGGATACGGGCGTCAGCGCCTCGCGTGCACTGGCTCGCGTGAACGTCGGGTGAGGAGGGGCCGGGGGGGGGGT
>NW_014580281.1:18335-18628 GCF_000485595.1 Priapulus caudatus | reverse complement strand
GCGAACACAACCCGGATCGTCGTATAGCCTCCCTAACTCAGCATACGTATAAAAATTTCTAAAATATTTAGCCAATGTATAGGGAGTCATATCCTGGGTCACATATGCCCAGTACCTGTTAAAATGACGAGTATTACGGTCGACGAATGTATACACGTACAATGTATATGGGAGACTGATGCCAGCTAGAAACTCTCTGTCCGGGGTACCCTGCAAGCTAGGGAGTCCTACCATCTTTTACCAGAGTTATTACGATGGACATTTATCACAGAAATCTCCTCGAGGGTAGCCCA
>NW_014580281.1:12796-13755 GCF_000485595.1 Priapulus caudatus | reverse complement strand
AGTCCTACCATCTTTTACCAGAGTTATTACGATGGACATTTATCACAGAAATCTCCTCGAGGGTAGCCCAGCTCCATTTTAGATTCATGTTTTTTTATCAAAATATAAATTATTCAGGGAGCTACTGCGCATGCGCGCGAACAACCGGATTATAGCCTAATCAGCATAGATAAATTTCTAAAATATTTGCCAATGTAGTAGGGAGTCATATCCTGGGTCACATATGCCCAGTACCTGTTAAAATGACGAGTATTACGGTCGACGAATGTATACACGGTACAATGTATATGGGAGACTGATGGCCAGCTAGAACTCTCTGTCGCGGGGTACCCCTGCAAGCTAGGGAGTCCTACATCTTTTACCAGAGTTATTACGATGGACCATTTATCACAGAAATCTCCTCGAGGGTAGCCCAGCTCCATTTTAGATTCGATCGTTTTTTTATCAAAATATAAATTATTCAGGGAGCTACTGCGCATGCGCGCGAACAACCGGATTATAGCCTAATCAGCATAGATAAATTTCTAAAATATTTGCCAATGTAGTAATATGTGACCCAGGATATGACTCCCGCCCAGTACCTGTTAAAATGACGAGTATTACGGTCGACGAATGTATACACGTACAATGTATATGGGAGACTGATGCCAGCTAGAAACTCTCTGTCCGGGGTACCCTGCAAGCTAGGGATCTTTTACCAGATGTTATTACGGATGGAATTTATCACAGAAATCTCCGCGGAGGGTAAGCTCAGCTCCATTTTAGATATCATGTTTTTTTATCAAAATATAGAATTATTCAGGGAACTACTGCGCATGCGCGCGAACAACCGGATTATAGCCTAATCAGCATAGATAAATTTCTAAAATATTTGCCAATGTAGTAGGGAGTCATATCCTGGGTCACATATGCCCAGTACCTGTTAAAATGACGAGTATTACGGTCGACGAATGTATACA
>NW_014580281.1:11322-11626 GCF_000485595.1 Priapulus caudatus | reverse complement strand
ATCAGCATAGATAAATTTCTAAAATATTTGCCAATGTAGTAGGGAGTCATATCCTGGGTCACATATGCACAGTACCTTGTTAAAATGACGAGTATTACGGTCGACGAATGTATACACGTACAATGTATATGGGAGACTGATGCCAGCTAGAAACTCTCTGTCCGGGGTACCCTGCAAGCTAGGGAGTCCTACCATCTTTTACCAGAGTTATTACGATGGACATTTATCACAGAAATCTCCTCGAGGGTAGCCCAGCTCCATTTTAGATTCATGTTTTTTTTATCAAAATATAAATTATTCAGGG
>NW_014580281.1:9244-9608 GCF_000485595.1 Priapulus caudatus | reverse complement strand
ATGGACATTTATCACAGAAATCTCCTCGAGGGTAGCCCAGCTCCATTTTAGATTCATGTTTTTTTTTATCAAAATATAAATTATTCAGGGAGCTACTGCGCATGCGCGCGAACAACCGGATTATAGCCTAATCAGCATAGATAAATTTCTAAAATATTTGCCAATGTAGTAGGGAGTCATATCCTGGGTCACATATGCCCAGTACCTGTTAAAATGACGAGTATTACGGTCGACGAATGTATACACGTACAATGTATATGGGAGACTGATGCCAGCTAGAAACTCTCTATCCGGGGTACCCTGGAAGCTAGGGAGTCCTACCATCTTTTACCAGAGTTATTACGATGGACATTTATCACAGAAA
>NW_014580281.1:6923-7425 GCF_000485595.1 Priapulus caudatus | reverse complement strand
ACATATGCCCAGTACCTGTTAAAATAGACGAGTATTACGGTCGACGAATAGTATACACGTACAATAGTATATGGGAGGACTGATGCCAGCTAGAAACTCTCTGTCCGGGCCGGGGTACCCTGCAAGCTAGGGAGTCCTACCATCTTTTACCAGAGTTATTACGATGGACATTTATCACAGAAATCTCCTCGAGGGTAGCCCAGCTCCATTTTAGATTCATGTTTTTATCAAAATATAAATTATTCAGGGAGCTACTNTTACGGTCGACGAATGTATACACGTACAATGGACAGAGAGTTTCTAGCTGGCATCAGTCTCCCATATACGGGGTACCCTGCAAGCTAGGGAGTCCTACCATCTTTTACCAGAGTTATTACGATGGACATTTATCACAGAAATCTCCTCGAGGGTAGCCCAGCTCCATTTTAGATTCATGTTTTTTTCATCAAAATATAAATTATTCAGGGAGCTACTGCGCATGCGCGCGAACAACCGGATTATA
>NW_014580281.1:3181-6828 GCF_000485595.1 Priapulus caudatus | reverse complement strand
TGTCGCGCGTGTGTAAACCCTCTATCTCAGCCTGTACGTCGTGTCGCGCGTGTCAACCCTCTATCTCAGCCTGTACGTCGTGTCGCGCGTGTCAACCCTCTATCTCAGCCTGTACGTCGTGTCGCGCGTGTCAACCATCTATCTCAGCCTGTACGTCGTGTCGCGCGTGTGTCAACCCTCTATCTCAGCCTGTACGTCGTGTCGCGCGTGTCGACCCTCTATCTCAGCCTGTACGTCGTGTCGCGCGTGTCAAACCATCTATCTCAGCCTGTACGTCGTGTCGCGCGTGTCAACCCTCTAGCTCAGTGTGTACGTCGTGTCGCGCGTGTGTCAATCCTCTACCTCAGCCTGTACGTCGTGTCGCGCGTGTCAACCCTCTAGCTCAGTGTGTACGTCGTATCGCGCGTGTCAACACTCTATCTCCCCCTGTACGTCGTGTCGCGCGTGTCAACCATCTATCTCAGCCTGTACGTCGTGTCGCGCGTGTCAACCCNCTGTCGCGCTGTGTGTCACACCCTCTAGCTCAGCGTGTCACGTTGTGGTCGCCGCGCGTCGTCAACCCTCTACTCTCAGCCGTGTACGTCGAGTGTCGCGTGATGTGTCAACCCTCAGCTCAGACCCCATCGTACGTCGTGTCGCGCGGCCGCGGCACGTGCCCTCAACCCCTCTATCTCAGCGTGTCACGCGTTGCTCGCGTGGTGACCCTGTTTGTTATTCGACCATGGATCCGTTACGACATGTGTTGATGTTTACGATACGGACTTTACGCAATCGACTGACAGCGTAGCTGCCTCATTCCAACATTAGTGGACAGAGCAAGAGAAGTGGAAGGTGAGGACAGTGAGTGGGGGATGGGTAGCCAAGAAAACCCATCTGACGACGAGAGACGAGAAGACGAGCGCGCGCCGGCGAGGCTCCACGGTCGTTAGTGTGCTCGCGCCATGTGTGTGTGTGTGTTAGTGTGTGTGTGGGGCGCCCCCCGGCCGGCGATGTGTGGTGCCCTCGTGTGTCGTGTACTGTGTGTATGCTGTGTGTGTGTGTGTGTGATGGCGCGTGTGGTAGTCGTGGTTGAGTGCACCGATCCCTGCGTGCGTGCGTTAGTGATGCTGCGTATCTCACCTCCTCCTGGGAGAGATTATAGAAGACGACGGATGTATTCCACACGGGATAGATGCTCGGGTCGGCGCACAGCGTCTTGTGACAGCTGCGATGCCTGCAACGAGGAAAAAAACACAAGTGTCTGAATCACCACGTAGCGTGTCAGTACGTGTACACGTGGCAGACATGTAACTAAGCATAGTCGCCGGAGATGTCGTGAAGCCGCTTTTTACTCAGATAGCGTTAATAGCATTTTATTGATTTCACATCGTTTACAGAGGTTAATTTCTTTTTAACACTGTACCTGGCAATTTCTACAAGGCTAACAGAAATCACGCATTTCATCCTGAAAATTCTTTGCTAAAAATAAACTGTCAGATTTGGTCGGAAGTAAGTATGATACGTTATTTACTCATCGACGCGGCCAGCCGATAATTTCTCATCGTTAAAACCTATCAAAAACTAAAATCTGTTAAAATTAGCATTAGTTCCACAGCACGAACGAGTCACGAAAATATTGCTGCGAGGGTGTCAAGACAAGGTAACGTGATGGTGATGGTGTATTGATGACATGATGGTGATGACGTATTGATGACGTGATTGGAATGACGTATTGAAGACGTGATGGTGATGACGTATTGATGACGTGATGGTGATGACGTATTGATGACGTGATTGTAATGACGTACTTGATGACGTGATGCGTGATGACGATCATTCATGACGCCGGTGTGGTGGTTGGGGGGGATTGATGACCGTATTTGTATGACGTGATGGTTTTGGGGAATAAAAAAACGTATTGATGACGTGATGGTGATGACGTATTGATGACGTGATGGTGATGACGTATTGATGACGTGATGGTGATGACGTATTGATGACTTTATGATGATGACGTATTGATGACGTGATGATGATGACGTATTGATGAGCCCGCCCCCCGTGATGATGACGTATTGATGACGTGATGGATGATGGCGTATTGATTGCGGACGTGACTGGTGATGACGTATGATACACGGATGGTGAATGAAACGTTATTAATAACGTTGATGGTGATGACTCGTATTGATAACGTGATTGTGATGGCGTATTGATGACGTAAATGGTGATGACGTATTGATGACGTCGATGAGTGAATGAGCGTGATTGACGATGAGAATGGTATGGGATCGTAGTGACGATGAAATGTTGATGACGTATTGAAGACGATCTTGCGATAACGTAATGCCGATGTCACGGCGATGACGGGTCGCACCTGCGGTTGGCATCCTGTGAGACGAGCGTTAGTTTGGCGTAGGCGCGCGGCGGTTCCCTGGCCAGCAGGTCCCTGTAGGGCAGGTTCTTTGCCTGCAGGCGCCCGTCCAGCAACCGAGGACTGCCACGCGCGGCCTCGTCTCGCCACAGCTGTAGCTCTACACAGCCCGTCACCTCGGGAACTTGTACCTCGTGCTGTCAAGCGCAGAGAGATAGAGACGTGAGTAGACTCACATACACGCACACGCACACACACGCACACACACGCACACGCGCGCACACACACACACACACGCACACACACACACACACAGCACGCACACACACACACACGACACACGCACACACACGCACGACACACACACACACCACACACACAGACACACACAACCACCACACCGCACACACACACACGCACCAAACGCATGCGCAACACACACACACACACACCACACACGCACGCACGGCACACACACACACCACACACACACAACACACCACACACACCACACATACAATACGGCGCTTGCTCGTAGTAGTAAAGTAATGGCCTATTATGCGATGCGCAGCCCCGTTTACCTTTACCGATTTCTGAGAGTTTGGCGAGCCGTGCATGGCGAGCCACTTATTAGCCTCGTAAAGGCGGTCGAGGCGCGGCAATCAGGCAGCGTCCAACGCGACTACGAAATGGCGTTAAATTCAGCGTTTACACAACATACTGTATAAGCTGTATATTTCGCAGGTGATATAGTGTTTCAGCCGAATATCTGCAGAGACAGCGGGTCCCCACGACCGCGCGAAAATACAAACGAGCGATTAGCTTTATAACCCGGAATATACCGATAGAAGTCATAATATCACGACCCGCGAAATTAACCGTTAACCACTCGCGAAATTGTGACGTGAGACGTGGCGTTAGACGTGGAAAAGTGCGAGGCACGATGCGATCGGAAAGGCGACAGCAGTAACTAAACCACGCGGTCTAGGCAATAACTAGCGTTGATTGGATTTGGCTGCCTACAAACTGGCGCCTAATACGAAGGCCGTGGCATCTGTGCTATTAATAGCGAGATGCTCCCTTGGAATCAAGTGTAATCATCGAAGCGATGTGCTGCCCTCTCCCGGTCCCGGGAGTCCTGGCTCGTCAGACGATTCTATATGATGATAGGGAAGAAGAGAGGGCGATAGAAAGAAAGAGCGCTCTTGAGAAAGAGACAGAGAGACAACGCGAGTAGCTCAGAGAGAGAGAGAGAGAGAGAGAGAGAGAAGAGAGAGAGAGAGAGAGAGAGAGA
>NW_014580281.1:0-346 GCF_000485595.1 Priapulus caudatus | reverse complement strand
GTGAAAGTGTAGCACGCGTGTGCTCGTTCTCACGCGTTAGAAGCGCGTGAAAAGTGTAGCACACGTGTGCTCGTTCTCACGCGTTAGAAGCGCGTGAAAAGTGTAGCACGCGTGTGCTCGTTCTCACGCGTTAGAAGCGCGTGAAAAGTGTAGCATTAGCGAGAGCGAACACATTTGTGTCCGTATCACACGCCTTATCGTTCTCACGCGCTAGTAGAGGTAAAAACTAGGTCGCGTTAATGCGCCCAAATTTGCAGGGAGAGCGAATTTTACAGTGAACGATTGCGCGCGGAAATCTGCATTGAAATCGAAATCTTTGTACGTAGATTCATTGTGATTGCATATA
>NW_014580280.1:20376-24318 GCF_000485595.1 Priapulus caudatus | reverse complement strand
GGATCGAAATCCAATCTTCCTGTGACCACTACCAACGTGTACCTCAAGCCTGGCGTGGATCAGATAATACGCGCTGGTCCGTCTGTACGGCTGTAGCGGAAAGCAATATGATTAAAGATAGTTTCCATCCAGTTTATCGCCAGGCTCTAATCACAGCAAAAAGCATTTCTTGATCCTCAAGTACATGATTCTATTATAAGTGTGGAAACATATTAGAATAAGAATGATATGCTGTACAGACGCGTGACGTTAACAGAGTTAGTCCATCTTAACATGACGGTTATTCGACGTATATTCGCCACTCGCTTTAATCCTAGGACAACATGATCAACTCCTACCTCCTAAAATCTTGCGCTGCTTCATGTCGCATCAATACTGAACTCAGCGGATCGTTGCGAATCCGCAAGTAATCGTGCAGTAAAATATTTAAGTTCGTACAATCGTGTACAAATAATACGCAAAAATGCGCATCCTTATATGTGATAATTTCAATGTTTTGGGCCGAGAGACTGCGGTAAACAATCCATACGGTGCCGGTCGCGTAATGTGCGGTGAGCGGCACGTGGATAGTTATTGGGACGTTCTTGATAGCGTCCGCTGGTGAAGTGAGATCGACTTTATAAAGTTCAGACACCTGAGGAGCTGCTGGGAGAAAATGGAGGAGTCGCTCAGTGAACCGCAGCCTATAAACTGTAAAAGCGTATCAAAAGGCAGTGTTTATTAAAAGCTTGGAACCTACTGTCCTGCAGCTTGCCGGATAAAACCGGTTAGAAATTACGTGACTGAATCAGCTTATCAATACTTCAGCTGTCAAGTGACTGTGCATTAATTCATTAAATAATTAAGTTTATATTATTACATTTATTTAATTCATCATTATTCATTACTGTTTTATTTATTTATTTTATTTAGGTATTACTTGAGCTGTAAATATTGTGATTATCACAAGTACTTAAATGAATTGCGATATGAAATTTAAATATGTATTTTTCAAATAATATGAATGAATAGACTTTCATCGTATATTTCAAAAATTTTTCTACATGCAATATTAGGTGTCTTGTATTCTGTTTTGAATTAATGAGTAACTTGCACAATTTAATGGCAGCGGATCATACGATTGTAATCAATATAAATCTTTCACGGCAATGCCGTTTCGCCATAAAGCGAATGCAAATAGAGTTGCTCTAGAATTCGCATGGACGCCGAATCGTCTCCTATTCCTTCTATCTTACTGCACATTTGCCTAACCGTAATAATTTAAAAACAAGTTTGCAAGAATCGGTTTACTTGGCTGAAGGTTCATTATAGCTCGCGTTTTATATTCTTCAGAACAAACTACGATATAATACACGAATGCAGCAACCTACAATATTTTTTAGATAATATTTAAGGCATTTGTTCGAGATAATTAAAATCTTGTGTGTACACAGAATTAAAGAAAGCTATTAACTAACTGCGATGGTCAGTCCAATGCAATCTATCTTATCTCTCGATCGATCTATCTGTGTTATATATTCAATTAACAAGCGTATTCTATCTATCAATCTAACCTTATCTACATATCAAATCAATCTAATCTATATATCCATGCAAGCCAGTGCATACATCTATTTAATGATAGCTGGGAAAGTATTGTTTCTCTCCGCTCCCGCCATCGTAGCATCGAGAGTTGTAAAGTTGTTGATCTGCCGCTCACGCATCGTGAGCATCGTAAGAGTTAGCAAAAATGGTAGCAGATTGTAGCAACGAAGTAAAAATGATTAGTCGAGAAGAAATTTGTTTCTTAAAAGACTTGACTATATTAGTAAAGACACAATGCAAATATATATAACACTATGGCGATCCTAGGCACCCAACCTAGGCCCCGTCATGTCTGTTTTCGTCTATCTCACACTACATACGTCTCTCGTCTCTTCTACGGATATAAAATAACTAACTTATTGATCTTCATCCGTGCCATATATCATACGTTTCGCGAAAAACCGGCCGGCGGACATTTCATACCGGCGACCGGGTTTTCCCGTCATTATCGGACCGCACCTTGGCTCGTAGATGTGGCGCGTCCGCGTCAACGCCATCCCCCCCGGCCCCCCGGGCAAGGCGATACGGGAGCGCCGAACGTCCATTGTCATCGAGTGTAATATATAGGTATAGCGTCTTATGCGCTAGGTGTGACGTGCACAAGCGCTCGCATCCTGATCGCCAACCCGTTTAGCGAATACAATAAATTGGCGGCCTAACTAGACACCATGCAATAGATAAACCGGTATTTAGAAATTACTGACTGAATGCAGCTTTCAAACCTTCAGCTGTCCATGACCTGTACATTAATTAATTATATAATTAGTTTATTTATAAAATTTGTTGAGGCAATTAACTTCCGTTATATTTGTACCGTGTTGTTGAGATAGCGGCACCCATGACCTTGCTAAGCGTGGCATAAAGATTAACGCATAGTTCGTGTTTTAGTGGCTATTGAGAGTATCACGTGAATCAGGTAATACTGATAAACACGTTTTACGAGACTATCGGACACGAGTAAACAAGAGCGAGCTATGTGGTGTACGTGTAGCAGGCATCCCTCCTCCCTCTCTTATGTAGTGTACGTAGTACAGCATCCCTCCTCTATGTAGTAGTACGTAGTAAAGCATCCTCCCTCACTCATCTCTATGTAAGATGTAACGTAGTACAAGCATCCCGTCTCTAGCCTCTCTCCCTCCTCTCCCTCTCTCCCTCTCTCCCTCCCTCCCTCTCTCTCATCCTCATCTGCTCTCACCTCATTCAGTCCCTCTCCTCTCATCTCCCATCTCTCTCCCTTCGCATGCTCTCTCTCCGCCGCTCTATCTCATCTCTTCTCTCGCTCTCTCCCTTCTCTCCCTCTCTCTCGCTCTCCATCCTCTCTCCACTCTCTCTCTCGTCATCACATCTCTCCCGTCATCTCATCTCTCTCTTCGCGTCGCTCTCTCTCTCTCTCTCTCCCTTCAATGTCTCTCTCTCTCTCTCCCATATCTCTCTCTCTCTTTGTCCTCCTCTTTCTCTCTACTCTCTCTATCTCACTCCCCCTCTTTCCGTCCGGGGGGAGGGTCCTGGAGGTCCTAGGACCCCTCAATCAAAATCAAAATCCAAATTTTTTTTCTTTCTATTTTCTTGATTTTAAAGCACTATTTAACTAAACAAAATTCTGACCTCCAGACCTCCTTGTTACTCGCTCGAGGACCCCCCAATCCAAATTACTGGCTACGCCCTTAACACTAACCCATATTTTACCCAAGCAGCTGCAGACTCCTACGATATGGACTGACTTAGCGACCCTAGCGGAACAAAACGGAAACGCGACTGATTTAATCACAGCCTCGATCTTACCCCACAAATTATATCAATTCCATGATTTGGATATCTCTTTCGAGCACCTAAAAGATGCAATTGCTAACAGTAGACGTATATTAGATGCTAACGAGGTAGCCAACCCTCGAGGGAACCCACATATACAGTGGCATCAGGTATAGACGTGGGGTAATGAATGGAGTCGCATCGTGAACTAGGTGAGCGGGTTGCCATGTAGGTTGAATCATGGTATGAACGGTAAATGTACGTGGTTGACAGATATTTGGTATGCAATGCGGCGGAGCGCAGCAGTAATACAGAATGATCATTATTACTATAGCCACTAACTACATATATTATGATCTGATGCCACTGTATGTGGGTTCCCTCGAGGGTTGGCTACCTCGTTAGCATCTAATATGCGTCTACTGTTAGCAATTGCATCTTTTAGTGGTTCAGTTTCTTGAAGCACGGAGTCTGTATCGTTGGACACACACACACACACACACACACACTTGTGTGTGTGTGTGTGTGTGTGTGTGTGTGTGTGTGTGTGTGTGTGTGTGTGTGTGTGTGTGTGTGTGTGTGTGTGTGTGTGTGTGTGTGTGTGTGTGT